>NW_017306436.1:971181-976923 GCF_000935625.1 Nanorana parkeri | reverse complement strand
AGCGCGCAAAAATTACAATTGCGCTACACATGTTACATATCGCCGCGAACGTCGCAGTGAGAGCAATCATTTTAGGGCCATCAATCACTGATAACACTAAACTGATGAGCGGTAACAGCTTTTAAAGCGTCGCCTAGGGCCAATTTTGGGTATTATCGTTTTTTGAGGTTTCGCGCGCGCACGCAATTTTAAGGCTTGACATGTTTAGTGTCTTTTTACCCGACGTGACCCCATCTTTTATATTTTACCAAAAAATTGGGTAATAATAAATGTTTTATCATTTAATATAGGGGAAACTGTTTTTTTTTTAAATTTCGGTAATTTTTCCTTAATATAGTAAAAAAATAAAACCCCCAGTGGTGAATAAATACCACCAAAAGAAAGCTCTATCTGTCCCCAAAAAAGGGTATAAAATTCATTTCAGTACAGCGCTGCATGACGGAATAAATGTCAGTTAAAGTACCGCAGCGCTGAATACTGAAAAATGGCTTGGATGGGAAGGGGGTTTAACACCGCGGATGTCAACTGGTTAAAGAATTACGGTAAACTGAAATATATAATTTTTTGTTTTGGGGTTAGGATATGCTTTAAAGCATTTTTAAAGAATAGATCCCAAATCACATAGCAGTCTCGCTAAACATATGCAAGGTTCCTATGACATGAAAATGCACAACCCCCATAAACTGTAAATTGTACAAGTGCAACCAGGGGCATGCTGAATGCCGTTCATTCATAGTGTATGTTTCACAAGTTTTTTTCATTATCATTTTTTTCTAATAGATTATTGAAACCAAAAACACGTTGATATCAGATAACAATTAACATCAGTTAAAAATAATCACATAATATTTTGTGAGTTAGAACAATAATGGATTGTGGTTTCTAGCCAAGCTTCACTTGGCTCTATTTGCAAACTGGGCACTGTTTAAAAGCAAAAATTGGAAAATAAACTTTATAGAACAAAACACAAAGCAAAAAGGGCGATCAGGTTACAGCTTAATCCAAATACAGAGCACTTCATTTTAAAAAAAGCATATGATAGTGGTTATCCACAGATTGATGCTTTCCGCATAGAAATTCTTACCCATAAGACCTTATGAGCACTTTGTAGGAAACAATCAAGATATTCAGTGGATGACCACTATCATATCATATTAAATAAAGCTCTCAACTTTCTTACCAGGCCTCTTCTTTCACCATAGCCATATACTGTACCTATAAGTATGAAACAACACAGGTTCATTTAAAAAGGATTTATTGTGGGATTTGCACTGCAAATATTGGCTGAACATTTGGCCATTTCTAGGTATTTTATGACATTTACTTTTAAAGTATTCACATATGTGTAATGTGGCAGATGGGTGAATTTGTTTGAATATAAATGTGATGACTGAATCTGGTTTGTTAATGGAATCTCTCTATTATGTTGCAAGTGGCTGCTAATGGGTAAACCTTGTTTGAAATTCAATTGAAATCCGTTGAAAATACTAGATGAACAGGGGAATCTTCTTTGAAAGCTGAATTGTAACTCTTTATCTGCAGTGTACTGGACGTGTGTACTAAGTTAAATGATCCATAGTACACAATTCCAGTACACTGCAGAAATAGTTACAATTCTCCCCTGCTTCTTCCAATCTGTCCCACTTCCCCCAATTAAACTGGCTGGTGACCCCACCTGGAGCTTTCACCACACAGTGTGCTGATAGCACGCACCAAGCACAGGCCTCATCCCTTATGACACCCGCAGCCAGCCCTGTCACAGCTTCCCTCACAGCGTGACAGAGCCATATAGCATCAGCTTTACAAATGGCAACTCACAGGAGGGAGGCGATGTGCAAAAGTCCATTCCCTGGTCTCCCACATGGCCCTCAGGCAGCCAGCGCTGTGTGGGCGTGTCGTGTCAGGTCACTCTCATGGTCGTGCCTGGTGTCCCTGGTGGGCTTGTGGGAGGTGCTTCTTTGAGGTCCCCGTCGGGCTGTCCGGCAGGCTGCCCAGAGGTCCTCAATAAGCGTGGTACCTCCGGGCAGCCTGAAGCTATCTAAGAAATTAAAGCGCCATTATCAGAGCTATGAATCGGGGCATTTTCACAAGCACTGGTGAAAATGCCCTGTGTCGGATCCGATACCGATACTAGTATCGCTATCAGGACATCCCTATTTAAGATATATTATATTGTAAAAAAAAAAACAGGTACTGTAAATGGGACCACATACAGGTATAAGTAGCATTTTCACTGAGGAACCTACATTTACTGTTGAAAAAGGTACATGAAAGAGCGATGTTTCTATTATTCATTTATATCTATTTTCTGTCTCTATAATTATAAGAGGTTAATATGCTGTAAAGAATTATCATGAACCTTTAAAAAAATATATATATATTTTAAGGAAGTGCTGTTTGTTTACTTTTAAAAATATTCATCCTGTTTAGGTATACTATGACTGTACCTTATATAAGATATAATTAGTATATCAAGATGTATTTATATATTTACACTGCTACAGATTAATTTTTTACATTGTCACACCTGAAGCTAGACCAACAGTTGACACAACTCTGGCTTTTTGACAGGAAAATGTTTATTATTTATGAATAAACACTTCAAGAAATACCAGAACAATGTAATCTATAATTAAAAATGCTAATGACTCTGAAAATGTATTTATTGCAGAAAACAGACAGGCATTGGCAATTGAATTTTGAGGTTGCAAATCAAATAGTTTACAAAAAGATATGTGACGTGTTTGAGAACATTGGAACTTTGAATCTCAGTAGCTCTCATGCAAGTTTTATGCAGTGTAATATAATTGTGTTTCCAACTATTTGGTTTAATTTTGTATTGTGCATAAAGGTAACCGAATTACTAAAATATAATAATAATGTATATTTCATACTGGAGATAACTGGGGCATCCTTAGCAGGTAGACCCTATGTATATTTTTTATTATTTTTGTTTCTCCACCTATTCCTCTGTTGTGTAAATGAGAAATATATACCTTATATATAAAGAGCATTTGTTCTAGTCTCCGCTTATTAGCAGTAAATTACAGCTGTCTGTGAGCCAAGAAGAGGTGTAGAAAACACATTACAGGAATATAGAAAAGTCATTATTTTCATTAAAACTCTAGGCCTTTCACAGTGAAATCTAATAATACACTTAAATCCTGGCTTTCAACAAACTCCGGCCTCTTTACTAAAAGCAGCTAAACTTAAAATATAACTGTATTTGTTACAGCACATTGTATGTAATCTTATTATAGAATTCACTGGCTGCTATTTTCTGATTTTACCCAATTTGTACTCTAATAGGTTGTATGTGCTGTCCTCCATTGCTTTTGCTGACAGGAAATGGGGAGTGTGTAAGTTATAATTGAAATTGTATTTCTTTATTATCTTTATTTCTGACAGGTTCTCAAAAAGTGTGCATATTGAATGACAGCAGCAGAACTATTATAGAAAGTGTATTGTGCTTAAAATGTATTTCTGCAAAAAACAAATATTCTTACCAGAACAATATTTTTTGAACTGTATGGAATGAGAAGTTGGGGATAACCCAGAAATTAAAGCAGAAAACAGTTATTGCATTACTTTCAGAAAGTACAAATTATCAGTAGCTAATTGAATCACCATGATAATTAGAAATAATGTCTTATGTTCAGAAGTTGACAATTAGTAATAATACATTTTTATGAAACAGGATTTAAGTTGTTGGTGCTATTTTTATGTAGATTTGGTGTTTTGTGCAAAATGATTGGTACCATTTACACTGAAGGAAAATGAAGGCATAGATGAGGACATTTCACTGATCACTCTCTTCCTGTCAGCAATGTTTACTGTCAACACATGCACTTCAGCAGAGGTGGATTGGATAAGTCTTTCCCACTAAGTATTGTTGGGTAGGAGATTACAGGAAGCGTATAGCATTATTTATTCAGATACGTACTTTAAAGCAACTTTGATGCTATTCAAAAAAAAGAAGCAACCTGCAAAAGAAGTGCTACACCGTTCATCTTCAGCATCCAATACACTTCTGGGTGTGTTGGATGTCGTTAGTTCTTCTGCACCGTGGATCCTCCGACTAACTCCCACGTCACTATTATTTCCTGTAATGATGATGGGGCCGGTGTATGGACCCATAGTGCATAGCAGGAGACACAGGCATACTATACTCCTAAAAGTGTTGGGTGCTAAGGATTTTGGTGGAGGCCATAACTCTTAAAGTGAGTGAAGATTCCACAAATGGGCAGCAGGATGGGTATGTATAAATATAATTTTTTTGCAAGGCACTTTACATTCATCTTTCTAGTAAGGATGGCAACAGAGTTGCTTTCAATTAGATCTAAACCTTCATTGAATGAAATTTAGTTTGCTAAATTACTGTGTATCATAAACAATTTAATGTTTATGCCATCACCTTTGTCCATTCTCATTTGCATTTCTTTGCTGCGGATTTCCTTTTGCCTCTTTCAGCCACGTCCTGCCTAGATGCACTCACTCCTGCCTTGCTTTATGCAATTGCTTTGGACCAGTCTCCTGATAGTGACAACAGTAGTCCATGCTTGCTCAGTGTAAGAAAGTGAGGCGACTTGTAATCTCCATCAGGGGCTCATTTCACGCACCTAGGCATGCAGACTGCTTCTACAAACATTTGTGAAAGAATGGGTCGCTCTCAGGAGCTCAGTGAATTCAAGCGAGGTACCGTGATAGGTTGCCACCTGTGCAATACATCCATCCATGAAATTTCCTTGCTACTAAATATTCCACGGTCAACTGTTAGTGGTATTACAACAAAGTGGAAGCAACTGGGAACAACAGCAACTCAGTCACGAAGTGGTAGGCCACGTAAAATGACAGAGTGGGGTCAGCACATGCTAAAGCGCACAGACCTCCAAACTTCATGTGGCCTTCAGATTGGCACAACAACAGTGCATAGAGAGCTTCATGGAATGGGATACCATGGTCGAGCAGCTGCATCCGAGGCTTACTTCACCAAGTGCAATGCAAAGCAGTGGCGTAAAGCACGCAGCCACTGGACTCTAGAGAAGTGAGAACGTGTTCTCTGGAGTGATGAATCACACTTCTCTGTCTGGCAATCCGATGGACATGTCTGGGTTTGGCAGTTGCCAGGGGAACGATACTTGCCTGACTGCATTGTGCCAAGTGTAAAGTTTGGTTGGAGGGGGGATTATGGTGTGGGGTTGTTTTTCAGGGGTTGGGCTTGGCCCGTTATTTCCAGTGAAGGGAACTCTTAAGGCATCAGCATAGCAAGACATTTTGGACAATTTCATGTTCCCAACTTTGTGGGGATGGCCCCGTCCTGTTCCCACATGACTGTGCACCAGTACACAAAGCAAGGTCCATAAAGACATGGATGAGCGAGTTTGGTGTAGAGAAACTTGACTGGCCAGCACAGAGTCCAGACATCAACCCGAAAGAACACCTTCGGGATGAATTAGAGCAGAGACTGTGAGCCAGGCCTTCTCGTCCAACATCAGTACCTGACCTCACAAATGCGCTTCTGGAAGAATGGTCAAACATTCCCATAGACACACTCCTAAAACTTGTGGATAGCCTTCCCAGAAGAGTTGAAGCTAGTATAGCTGCAAAGGGTGGGCCAACTCAATATTAAACCCTACGGACTAAGACTGGGATGCCATTAAAGTTCATGTGCGTGTAAAAGCAAGCTTCCCAATACCTTTGGCAATATAGTGCGTGTATATATATATATATACACATATATAT
>NW_017306436.1:925316-971132 GCF_000935625.1 Nanorana parkeri | reverse complement strand
TTAGTATGTTTTGCTTCTTTAATTAACTGGTATTCCTGTACATCTGCCTGAAGGGTAGGTGTTAAGTTTAGGTGTGCTTTAGGTGTCTTCTATGGTTAGGGATGTGCCTATCTCTCCCTCCTACATTTTAGTCTTATCATGAAGCTTACATACTTCTTCCCCAGGAATATACAATATTTGTGGCTCTAAAATAATGCACTCTGATTTTTAGTTCACAATACCAGGAATATTCCAGGCACCTCCCACAACACTAAAATATTTCTCAGAAAGCTCACTGCAGGCACGAAAGCACTTAAAGAACTGAACCGATTTGGGTCATTGGTTCAGCCTGCTTGGGTTTAGGGTCCATCCACTCTACACTGAGTGGCCAGTTTATTATGACCACCTGACGTTTGTAGGCAAATTAGCTTTAATTAGCTATAATTTCGCGCTGAAGTTGCTAGAGGGCCAGACCATTATAGAGAAGCAGGTTGTTTACCACGGCAGTAGAAGTGATTTTTTTCTGAAGATATGGGTAAACAACGTGATTTAACAGCCTTTGAACGTGGGATGTTTGTTGGCGTGAGCCATGGAACAAGTATCAGCAATACAGCAGAATTTGTTAAATGTTCAAGAGGGGCTCATTGTTAAAGTGTTTAAAGACTGGACTGTCAGCCGAAAATCTGGGTCTGAACGTGCGAATTGTGGCCGTCAGTGACTAGTCAATGTTAGGGCAGAACGGAGAGTGGCAAGACTGGTACAAGACAACAGAAGGGCAACAGTGTAGTGTCAGATTCCTCGCATCACCTTTCAACATCTCATGGAGTCACAAGGCTGCCCAACGAAGTCATCTCGTGGAGTTATCTCATGCCCCAACGAAGTACTGATGGGGTGGTCATAATAATCTGGCCATTCAGTGTATATGATTATCATCCAGCACCTCCTTCTGTGGCTGTAGCAGTAGGAAGTTTAGCCATGACACTGTGTGGCCTGCAGTGGTCACTGCTGCTTTTATTAATGGAGGTGGAGCTACAGTCACTTTTGACAAAGTTCAAGATGAATGAGGATTCACTGGAAGATGGACAGAGGTCACTTTGAGACTAGAGATGATAAGCATTTGGTCAGAATCCAGAAAAGCTTTGAGTAAATTGGAAGCAGAATGTGGCTTGATAACCATTCAACATAGGTTTCTATTGGAAGTCTTAAAAAATGTCCCCATTTTTGTCTTGTACATAGATCTCAAAATGTGGCTAGGTTTAATTGTGAGAATGGATCTGTTATTCTGAAAGCAGGCAACCACATAGCCTTGTATGTCTCCTAATTTGTCAGACATGGACCATAGCAATTTTCATTCTTAAGTACAAAGTTTCTTTATCAATATCATCATCATCCTCACTGGTATGTGGGTTCCACATCATCTCCAGGCTGCCGGTTATCTGGCAAGCTTTTCTGTTCCTTCTCCAGCTACCAGTCCTCTGGCATAATATGATGATGAACAAAGGTCCCCTTTTCCCCTTCCACATCTTGCTAACTAATTTCACTAAAGTAATGAAAGGCACCATGAAATTATTCTGATTTCTTTGCACATTCTTTAAGGTTGTGAGTGATGCCTCCAATGTAAAGATGAGGAAATAACACTGTTAAGGCCCCACTTGTCCTTGAGAATGCAAGGAGGCCTTATATATCTGAAAAATGATCACCTTCTGAAAGGTTATGTATTTGACCACAGATGAGATGGATAGTGATGTGACGGACTCCATGATACCCTGACTGGAGATCTCCGTCTTAAGCCTGTTCCCTGGGTGCTGGAACCAGAAGCCAGTGAATATAGAATGGGCTTACCCCATGAATCAGACAACACTGACTTTGGAGTGGAAACATGAACTGGTTTATTGAAGAAAGCACACAGAGCTTATACCTCACAGAATCAGATAAGAGTTCAGTGTGTTACATTGAAAAGTTCCCACCCCTAGACAGCCGTGTGCCGCATTGGAATTCCTTAATTAGATAAGAGCTTGATCACATCACTCTAAACAATGGCCCCTCCAGACACCCTGCTGCCTTCAGAAAAATGGTTCAAATCAAGTCAAATAGGGAAAAGCTCTCTCTCTAGATAAAATATTAAACAGGAAAACACACACAGCAAACAAAGTTCTCCGGTGCAATAAATCTCTGCAGCCCTAGGTCCGTCACAAGTTACATATCAGTCTGGATGTCACAACACTTCTTAAAACTCAACCTTTCAAAAACTGAGCTTATGATATTTCTTCCTACCCATGCACCTTCCCCCAACTTTTTCCTTAAGATTGATAACACAACTATCCAACCCTCCCCCCATGCCAAGGTGCTAGGTGTCATTCTTGACTCGGACCTCACCTTAATTCCCCACATCCAATCACTATCCAAATCCTGCTGCCTTCACCTTCCCAATATCTCCAAAATATGCCCCTTCCTCACCAATGAAACCTCAAAACTACTCATCCACTAACTTGTTATCTCTTGTCTTGACTATTGCAACTCCCTCCTCATTGGCTTAACTTTACACAGGCTATCCCCTCTTCAGTCTATCATGAATGCTGTTGCTAGACTAATTCACCTAACCAACCACTCAGTCTCTGCAACCCCCCTCTGCCAATCCATGCACTGGCTTCCAATAGCCCAAAGGATAAAATTCGAAATATTAACAACCACTTACAAAGCCATCCACAACTCTGACCCTGGCTATATCTCAAACCTTGTCTCAAAGTATCACCCTAACCGTCCCCTCCACTCTTCCAAAGACCTCCTCCTTTCCAGCTCCCTCTTCAACTCCTCTCATGCTAGCCAGGACTTCACTAAAGTCTCTCCCATCCTGTGGAACTCTTTACCACAACCTGTCCGACTATCTCCCACTCTGACTGCCTTTAGGCGATCCCTTAAGAATCATCACTTCACGGCACACTATCCCACGTCAAACTAACCACTGAACCATCACATTCTCAAACAATTCATCCCCACACAGCTACCTACTCATGTATCACTTCCCCCTTCCTTTTAGATTGTAAGCCCTCATGGGTAGGGCCCTCCTTACCATCTTGTCTTGAATTGTATTGTGATTGTAATGCCTTCCTTATATTGTAAAGCGCTGTGCAAACTATTGGCGCTATATAAATCCTGTATTATAATAATAGTGTACAAGGGTCTGTTTGTGTGATTGTACATAAAACAGAGGAATAACTGCTAAGTAGCTATGTTCTTGGACTTTCTCTATTTCCTATTTAGCAGGCTTTTGATGGAAAAAGCTAAACAGAAACATAGTCTCAGGCTTTGGACTCCTTGCAGCCTGTGGCAGCTTTTGTAGAACAAATGGTTACAATCCCCAACCCTGAGCAAAGAACCAGCTTCTAATCCATCCCGCAATATGTCCAAAGTTTCCCTATGCATCGCCAGCCTAAGAAACTAAGGATGGTTATGATTTTTTTTAATTGCTCCATGGTCATGCCAAGTTTACTGACCCCAGTATAGGGCTCTATAGGCTGGATTATAAGAGCAAAATGCCTCAGTTTGCAATCCAGGTACTCCAATAGCCACTCAAGGAAGTAGTCAGAATAGTTAGTGGAATTGTCACCAAAAAGCATATAAGGTTTTTGTCACGATCGAGGAAAGATTGATGTATATAGAAATCAACCAGAACTTGATAGACTAAAAGTTAAAGGTGTATATCTATTTCATTTATACTTCTTTTTCCAGTGGCTTTCTTTTCAAGCACAGGTGTTGCATATGATGAAGTGGGGCCAGCTCTCTCCACGTTTATCATTGTTCCTCCATGAGGGCATTGTGTTTGAGAGTTGTCTCTGACAAGATCACCAGTAAAATATAAAGGAAAAAAGCCTATAGAAAAAAAGTAATGCAGCCAGCATATCTAAAGCCTGGTAAGCAGCAACATATCAATTTTATGTATTTGGTTATAGATATACTTTTAGTTATTGCTGACTGCTGCTATGCTAATCACAAACTGCTGCTTGCATACACTCTCACTGCCCATTTGCTTGATGCAACTCCTGCATATGCATAATAAATCATGACTTTTCATGTATTGTTACACTTATCTGTCCATTTGTCCGCCCATCCATCAATTTTAGACTGCTTACATAAAATTCTCTATACTCCATACTATATTCTTTAATACTACTCTCACATCCAGTGGCATGTGTTCTCCAGGTATATTTATGACAGCATTTAGAGGTATTTCTGTTAAAGTACATTGACAATTACACCAATTTACACCTAGGATCATGCCAAATATTGGAATACATTAGATTGTAAACTTAAAAATCCCAGTGCTCTCCTTATTATTCACTTGAAAAAAAATTTAGTCATTTATAATGAGTAGATTTAGTAAAGCTATTTCTATGAATACATGTTAAATACAGGGTTAATATTTTCTATTCCCAATATTATTTTCTAAGTGACCCAAGATTTTATTGGCCACATAAAGACATTCATTCATCATTCTATAATTAAATCCAAGGCAGACAAATTTTCAAACCTAAAATACCAATTTCCTAATCTACTGAATAAAAGTGTTTTCTGACGGTTTTGTACTATAGACAGTTTACACATCATAATAAAATTGCATTTATTTCCAGGCCTGAGCAGCTTTTGCATCAAAAAGGAAAAAATAGCTCATCTTATGAAAGCGTACTGCATGTTTAATAAGTTATAGACTAGAACAACAAAAATCAATGGTATAAAGAAGAAGTTCTCTGTACAGATTAGCTTAAGGCATATTTATTTGATAAAGTTTATAAGCAGCAACCACTCCACCTAAGCTTTGATGCCAGTTGTGTTCATTGGTGATGTACATGTTCAAAGTTTGACAAAATTTGCCAGTAGTGCAAAAATTGGGATGTGTCTCGACACTCTCAGAAAAGTATACATTTTCCAAGGTTTTTTTGAAGGTACTTTGTGCTGCACCATAATTTATAGAAACATTCTATAAAATTTTGGCTCGTTAAAGTAAAGTTATTAATAAGAAAAGTAAAAACAAGTAAAAGATGCCCCGATACTAAGTGCTGATATCGGCACATTACATTTTTAAACTGAAGTTGTTGCTATAAACAGGTGCCACACTTCATAGGAAGGCTGCCAAGGTCCCCAGCAAGGTCCCGTGCTTGCAGGGGACCTCATGGCAGCCTGCTGGGGACCTCGCGGCGGCCTACTGGGGACCTTGCAGCGGCAGTTTACAGTGCCAGTCCAGCCGCACATCTCTTCCTCCTCCTTTCAACCACCCACAAAGCCCTGGTGAAACCTGCATGCAGCCTGGTGAGACCCTGCACACAGCTCTGGTGAGAAAGCACACAGCCGTGGTGTGACCCTGCACACATGCCTGGTGAGCAACACAGAGTATGTAGCTTCATATTATTCTGCATTGCTGTATAAAATGTTACTGGGATTTGTAGTCCTCTATAGCTGGCGGTATTCTGCATTGCTATATAATGTAGTGCTGGGAAGTGAAGTCCCTCTACAGCTTGGAGTCAGTAGCAGAATGTACCAAGGTTGCAGCAGTCACAGCTGGGACCGGACCCTGGTGCTCCACCACTGTCCTAAAATCATTAGCCTGTATTGTTTTAGAAAAACTGTCACATGTCACAAAAAAAAAGGTATCAGTAATTGGTACTTGGTCTAGAAAAAAAACAGTATTGGTGCATCCCTACTGCAATATATTGTTTTTTTTTTACAGTTTAATGATCCTTTGTGTATGAACATGGTGTAGCTATTTACAACACTAATAAATAAACAATACTGTTTTCCCTAAAGTTTAATTTTTTTTCCAATTGATTATTAACAGTCCCAAATATTAGTCCCCTACTACTAAGTCCCCTGTTTGCTATGGAAAATCTTCACTTAGAATCAAGACTTTTTTAAGATGTGCTGTCAAGGTCGTGGATATTTCATTTTTAACAATGTGAGCCTGGCAAACTGTGTTTGTGGACAGATGGATTATTTTTCCTCTGACTATACCCCTTGCTGCACTAAATGCCCATTCTGAAAGCAGCAAGCATTGCATAATGAGCAAGTTTGGTATACTGGCGTACCCTCAACACCCACCAATTAAATAGGTCATCCATTGACATTGTGTCTGCATCTGTCCTGGACCCAGTGCAATATTTGATCATCTGGGTTATGCATTGCCTGTGATTGTTGCCAGCAGGCAGGCCTGGGCAATGCATCATGTGGAAAGACCTAAAAACCTCATTTAGGCAGCACTATGACCGCTGCTCCTTTCACCATCACAACTATCCAAGGCACATTGGCCATAAAAGGGGATCATGTCACTCTCTGAGTTCCCCTGCACCACTTCTTGCAGATGTTGCATTTTTTCCTCCCTCTTTGATGGGAGTATGAACACTGTCATTTTTGTACGGTAGATCCAAAACGGTGGCCAACCAGTAATGGCTTTTCCCTTTGATGGCCCAGATACTGAGGACATGAATTATCTCCCTCATCATGGACAACACCTGGAGTTTAGGAGGGGTGACACATGCTATTGGAAGCCTGCCTCATGTTCTCCTCCTCCTCAATGATGACACCCTAATGCTCCTCTTTTTTCTCCGCTGGTGACTAATGCTGCCTCACAATATGAAGTCGGGATAAAGTGAGTAATGAGACTGCAGGAAATCCTCCTTTTTCTCCTGCTGCTGTGCCTTGGGTGCCCAGTCGATTACACCATGCAGTGTATGCTCTAGCAGGAACATGAGAGGGATTGTGTTACTAATCACCACCTCATCATGTCCCTCCATTTTGGTCATTTTGGTCATTTTTTGAATAGTGGCAACATGGTACATGCACCCTGAATTAGGAGCCACTGGAGTGGTGAAGAAAAAGACGTTTAGCTAGTCAGTTCTTGTCCCATATTCGCATAATACTCATTTACAGCCCACTGATGCACGTCCAGCTGCTGGAGCATGGCCAAGGTTGAGGTTCACAACAGGGAGAGGCACCACCAGCTCCAATGGTGTGGCACATCCTGCATATTTCCAGCTTACCAGCAAATTGACCCAGTGGACCATGATATGAAACATTACTGCTCATTCTTGCTGGACCACACGTCTGTGGTCATGTGGATCCTGCTGCTGACTGTGTGATCTAGCGACAAGGAGACATTTCCTTCCACATGCAGGTGGAGGGCAGGAATAGCCCTGTGTAAAAAAATGATGACCAGGTACCCGCTACTTTGATGACCAGGTACCCGCAAGTTTGCAGAAGGGGCGGACTCCACTAGCTGGAATGGGAGCAGCTGTAAAGCCAGAAATTTTGCCAAATAGGCATTGAGATGCTGAGCATGTGGTGGCTTGCTGCATATTTTTTTCTTCAATCCCAGCAGCTGGGGAAGAGACACCTGCCTTCTCAAGGATGTCTCTGGGGATGGTAGGGTGAGGTTTGGAGATTTTGAGTGAGGTTAGCCTACACCTGGCTCTACTAAGTGTGGCTGCATGCAGATCTTCCTCACTTGATGTGCCATACGCTATTCCTCTAAAACCCAATGTCAGACTCAATCAACTGAGGCCGCAGATGTTTCAGCAGATGCAGATGGAGATTTCTGTGGACTGCTGGAACAGATGGAAAGAGAGGGGCAAGGAGGAAGAGGATTGTGGGTTATTGGCCTGCACCTATGGAGCTATGTCCTTCAGTAGAATAGGCTTTTTCTCCTTTAAGCTGCCCCTGGAAGACATCCTAACTTGCTGATGCTGGGCCTCTCTTTCACTTTCCTCCTCTATATTCTCAGGCACCCAGGTTTGGTCCTGCCACCTCATCATCCCCGCCCGCTACTAGCTGCACACAATAGTGTGGTGATGTTTGGGGAACTTAGCACATATGGTGAGCACTTAAGGAACAGTCTTGAAGCCGTTTTAAACATAAACAGGACAGTCTTTTATTTCTTTCATCAACAAAACATACAGTCTGCTAATGTTTCAGCAAGTAGGCAATGTCTCACCGACCAAAGATTGCCGCACATACTCCATGTGTAACTGGCTCTCTAAGCCTCCTCGGCTGTCTTCCTTGTGCCTCTAGCACACACAGCCACCTGGCTCCCCTCTGACTTCTGGGTGGAGTCCTCCTGGCACCTGAACATCTCTGTCCCTCTTCCCAGTTGGAACCCAGAACATTAGCCAACACCCTTCCCATAAGTGCTGTGCACAGGTGTGCAATTAGGTGCTGGCCACTACTAAACAATGGACCCAGGAATGGAGATTTCATCCCTCCCAAATCTCCGATTCACTGTGAATGCAATGGTTGGTAAACAGTCACTTCACAATGCAATTCACAGTAACGTAGCACTGATACCACTAAACATCACAATGAATACGGGGGTACACTCCACTCTCTGCAGCCCACCACACTGAAATTCATTTTAATGTAGCAGTGGCAATATGAAGTATATTACTCTGTGCTAGCACATTACTAGCACTGTACAAGTAACACAAACTGTTTCTACCTCGCAAAGCTGTCAGCTGTCCCTCACTTACTCCAACACACAGGGGGTGATTTACTAACCTAAACACACACACGCACCAGGTGCGTGTGCATTTTTACACAGCAAAACGTATTTATCAACCAAACACGAGCAAAGTGTCACATTTTCACGCCGTTATGGCGCGTTTTTATGTATTTACGTACGTGCGCATCACGTAGCATGCGCCTAGGGCTACACACCGCTCTAATAGCGGCATGCAAGTCTCTAAAAGCATATTTCCACTAATGCCATATATGGAAAAATCATGCACATGATGCATATATAATGCTGCTTCACAGTTTAGACAAAAATGGTTAGCTCATGCATTTACATTCCTGCATTCATCAACGCAAGCAACACAACGTAGAGCTAATTTACACAACATCACCTTGCAATTCATGCAGGGCTTTGCACAACACACCTGCTGGGTGTGTACACACTACAAAGGTGTCTAGATTCCACCAATAGATCATGCTGGGAGGGAACACACTACAGAGGTGTATACTTGTTCGTGGCATGTTTATAAGGTTAGTAAATCAACCCCACACTGTCAAAAGATTTCTGGGAGAGCTGACTTTTATAGGAACTCCCGCAGCAAAATGACATTCTGACAGATGCCGGCAAAATAAAAACAATTGGGTATCTGTCGATATTTGTCCGGCACCTGTCAGAGTCTTCCTGCAGGTCCCGGACAAATCAAAGCAACTGGGCGGTGCCAGCTGTTATGTCACGGCTTGCTCTTAGATCCTAATAGGTTGGACTTGATGGACTAATGTCTTTATTCAACCTCAAATACTATGTAACTATGTAACCTGAGGATGCTTGGCTGTCATTGAATGACAACAATTGGGCCGAGCCAGCCGTGACAGCATGGCTGGCTCCGCCCAGTTGTTGTCTTTTGCGGGGAAAATGGTCTGCTTCGGCAGACCTTTCTCCCTGCTTCGGCTGTGACTATGGCTCAGCCTAGCCAAAGCATATGCGCTCAGCTCGGGTGAGCCATTCGCCTGCCTTCAGCTACTGTATAGGCTATTGTGAATTTCCTGTATAGCAGCCCTTGGGTTCAGATGAACCGGAGTGCTCCGTCGGCCGAAGTGAGCCAAAGGATTAGCCGATGCTTCGTCTTAATTCTGTGGCTCCTCTGTGAATAACCCTCTTAAAAACCTCAGTACTGGTTTAGAGAGACAGATGGTAGAGGGTAGCTTATGGCATACTGACCTGTCCAGCTGGAAGCACTTTTGTAGGTCCGTATGCCATACGTCCTTGGCAGCGAAAGGGTTAAGGTAGGGACTTTGGGCAATTTCTCATAGATCACAGATTATGAGAGATGCTTTTAGTATCAGTTCTAAATTGAAAACAAAAACTGAGAGACTGGTTGCGATTATTGTTTCTTGTCATCAAATATGATATTAAAAGAAAAGAATTATATAAAAATACCACCACTTTAGTTTGACCCTACTGTTTAAAAACCCACTAATCTCTTTTAGGGCTTTTGGTCCCTTGCCCTGAAAAAAGTTTCTGACAAGAAAAACTGAAAGAAAAAAAACAACTTTTTTTTGTTACTGTATATCACTAAATAGACACTGTATTTATTAAGGGGCTTTTATCAGGGATGCATTTTAAGCTATTGGCCACTTACCGCTTTAACCTATTTATGGGTGATGTGTTGGAACAATGATTAGCAAATCTTTATTATTTTATATTTGGCTTTGAGTCCTGATCTGCTGCTCTCCCTTGCTATGATTTTCAATGTTGAAAGGTGTGGGGTTTTTTTATGCCCTAGTGTCTTGACTTGATGCTCTCCTTTGCTATGACCCACTTTGAAAACTCTGCTGGGAAGGTGTCAGTTCATTGCTTTGTGGACCAGAGTCCTGGTTTGCTTCTCTTCTTTAGAATGACACACTTTGTGAACTCTTGTCACTCTTTGTCAGTTTTTGTCAGATGTTTCCCTGTGCTCTGGATTTGTGCTTTGCTGCATTGCTTGACCTGCTTTATGAACTGCACCTGTAAGGTGCAATATCTTTGTTTTTCTGTACTGTAGTCCTGACTTTTTTTTAGCATGACCCACTTTGTCAATTCTGCTGGACATAACAGATGCACTCCATGCAGAACTAACAACCTAATTTATTACTGGGTCAGCGGATTGGACTTATCCTGTTTGCTACTATGGCCTGTTTGCTCATTCTCCAGTTTAAACTGGCATTAATATCCTCTCCCTCATGAGAAAAATGCTTAAACCTCATTTTAGCAATTTGTTTGTGTGCGGACTGTTAGCTAGTGACAAAAGTTTTAGGTCTAATTATATCTTATGAATCAGAAGCAGAACACATTTTTATTGGTTTGCTCTTTCCTTTTATGTTATTCTTCCTTTTTTGGAAATATGGTTTACTGCCCCTTTGTTAAAACAGAAAAAGGCTGTATAGAACTTTGCATTGCATCAATATTTACTGAATTTATTCAGCAGATGGCAATGTGCTTTTATTGAGTGTAGAGGTTTGAAGCATTGTGGGTGATTTACTAACCTAAACACACGCACGCACCAGGTGCGTGTGATTTTCACACAGCAAAACGTATTTATCAACCAAAAAGTCTCTAAAAGCATATTTCCACTAATGCCATATATGGAAAAATCATGCACATGATGCATATATAATGCTGCTTCACAGTTTAGACAAAAATGGTTAGCTCATGCATTTACATTCCTGCATTCATCAACGCAAGCAACATAACATAGAGCTAATTTACACAACATCACCTTGGAATTCATGCAGGGCTTTGCACAACACACCTGCTGGGTGTGTGCACACTACAAAGATCTTTAGATTCCACCCATAGATCATGCTGGGAGGGAACACACTACAGAGGTGTATACATGTTCGTGGTGTGTTTATAAGGTTAGTAAATCAACCCCATTGTGTTCGTTTTTATTCAATCATATTTGTTTTTTACTAACTGGAAGAAACATTAGCATACGGATCTTAACTTTAAAGCATTTTACTATATCTCAAAGTATTATATTTCACACGTAGTCTAAAGTTTATGGATTGATACCTTCCTTGACATTGTAAAGTTTTATTTTGGTTTTACTCTGCCTTAAATATTCAGTAAGGAATTTTTGCTTGCATTTGATAACTTGTCTGAAAACTGAATGAGAGAAACATACAAAAACTGCTGCAGCAGACAAAGCAGGTAGTTATCAAATGTTAGGAGCATGTCTGCGGGGTAAGGAGTCTGATCACACACACACCCGAGCCTTGGGCTTGGTTAGTGGCCCTTTATTTATGCATCACAAACTCAGGGCTCTGGGCTGGTTATAGTGCTTTTTTCATGAGCCTATATTCAGTCTCTGAACACTGTGATCTTGAATCTTGTTCCTGTCATAATATCTTGAATGTATCCTGATCCTGTCATAATATCTTGAATGTATCCTGATCCTGTCATAATATATGGTATCCTGTGTCCTATCCCTGGAATATTTTCTGTCTGCCTCCAGTCCTGACATTGGCCTGTCCCTGGAATACTCTCTGCTGCCAGTCCTGATCTCAGCCTGTCCTTGGAATACTCTGGCCGCCTCCAGTCCGGACCTTAGCCTGACTCTGTAAATGCTATTGTGTCCTCCATCGCCACTCAGTACCCCTGCTCTGTACCTGGGGCTTACCTGTGGTATTCTACAGTCAGAGTATATAGGCTAAGTCCTGGGGCATCCGAGTACCAGAAGGCTCACTTACCTTAAGGGAAAGATGGCTGCTATAGCTTAAGTAACTCACTAATAATTACTCTGACTAAAGCATCTGCATCCAATCCTGACACCAAAGTAGTCAAATATGGCAAAAAAATAGTAATAATATTCCTCTACAAACCATAGCAGCTTAAAACTTTCAGCAGTCTATATACACTATATTGCCAAAAGTATTGGGACACCCCTCCAAATCATTGGATTTAGGTGTTCCAATTACCTCCATGGCCACCAATTACCTCCATGGCCACAGGTGTATAAAATCAAGCACCTAGGCATGCAGACTGCTTCTACAAACATTTGTGAAAGAATGGGTCACTCTCTGGAGCTCAGTGAATTCAAGCGTGGTAGCGTGATAGGTTGCCACCTGTGCAATAAGTCCATCCGTGAAATTTCCTTGCTACTAAATATTCCACGGTCAACTGTTAGTCGTATTATAACAAAGTGGAAGCAACTGGGAACAACAGCAACTCAGCCACGAAGTGGTAGGCCACGTAAAATGACAGAGCGGGGTCAGTGCATGCTGAAGCGCACAGTGCGCAGAAGTCGCCAACTGTCTGCAGAGTCAATAGCTACAGACCTCCTAACATCATGTAGCCTTCAGATTGGCACAACAACAGTGCATGGAGAGCCTCATGGAATGGGTTTCCATGGCCGAGCAGCTCCATCCAAGCCTTACATCACCAAGTGCAATGCAAAGCGTCGGATGCAGTGGTGTAATGCATGCCACCACTGGACTCTAGAGAAGTGGAGACGTCTTCTCTGGAGTGACGAATCACGCTTCTCTGGTTGGCAATCCGATGGACGTGTCTGAGTTTGGCGGTTGCCAGGAGAAAGGTACTTGCCTGACTGCATTGTACCAAGTGTAAAGTTTGATGGAGGGGGGATTATGGTGTGGGCTTGTGTTTCAGGGGTTGGGCTTGGCCCCTTAGTTCCAATGCAGGGAACTTTTAAGGTATCAGCATACCAAGACATTTTGGACAATTTCATGCTCCCAACTTTGTGGGAAAAGTTTGGGGATGGCCCCTTCCTGTTCCAACATGACTGCGCACCAGTGCACAAAGCAAGGTCCATAAAGACATGGATGAGCGAGTTTGGGGTGGAGGAACTTGAATGGCCTGCACATAATCCTGACCTCAACCCAATAGAACACCTTTGGGGGAATTAGAACAGAGACTGCAAGCCAGGCTTTCTCGTCCAACATCAGTACCTTGCATCACTGCACCAAAACAGTCAAGCAAAACAGATGACAAACGCACTCATCAATTTTGCTTGACTGTTTTGGAGAGAATACAGTGGAAATCTTAAGACCAGCTGCACCATGTGCCCAAATAATCCTTTGCCTCTAACACACTAGGATCCCCTGTTATCAGCTGTGGTTCCACCCACCGGCCCCTGCGCCACTAAAGGACACAGTAATAATGTAGGGTCTGGTGAGTAGAGCCACAGCATGTAGTGGGGACCAGGCAAATGAAATATTGAGAAGTGTGTTGGATGCAGTATATGTTTTCATAAGCTCTTCAAGGCAGCACATACAGAACTCACCACAAGTCGGACTGGTAAGTATTTCTTATTTTAATGTGCAGGGCACATAAAAAAAAAATTCTTGGATGAGAATAGATTTTTTTTCAATAATCTGATTTAGGTAAATTAATAAAGCCCCTAATAAATAAAAATTAGTATTTCATTCATCTTTAGCAGCTATATTTTATGGCAGTATTTGTTTCAGAAAACTATTTATATTTAGTGTATTTTACAGACTTCAGTCTTCACTTAAAAAGTGAAGTATTCTAACCAAAGCTACCTATCTGTGCTGTATACATTAAACTTTCTGTATCATTTGCAGAAAATGTATTACAGACACAGATAACAGCTCACAAAACCCCTTTATCTTGTAAAATAATTAAAATATGCTATTATAGCCTTCTGTCTTCATTCATTTTACCTTGTCTTAAATTTACACTATACTGCATGAAGCTGGCTCATTTCACATGAAAAGAAGTGTACTTCCTTAATGAACAATGTCTCACACCGAAGTTCAAAAATCATCTTTCAAAATCTGCAATGAGCTGATTGGATGTGTTGGTTATAACACAGTAGAATATCTCTTTAATCATTTGAGTGCAGCACAAAATCAAATAATTCAATGTTTTTCCTTGCATGAATATTCAGTGTCTGCAAAATGTATTTCACTAACAAATTATTTTGCTTTGCTATACACATGGTGTCAAATGTTACTGTTTCATATGATAATTGTCAGCTCTAGATGGGTGCAGATGGAGACTGACTGAGGTAAATAGTAAGTATTTGTCACTTAAAATATCATTGTCACTATTAATTTTTGATGGACCTGGCTTTTTGCACCATAACTGTAAAGTGAGCAGGGTTAAACGTCTTTAAATTCTAAATACAAGAGTGTAGGGTAGAGAATTTACAGAAATAAAAGAGGGGATTTCCTGGTTGCTGAATAGCAAGTGCCGGTGTGAGATTTGGTAGTTAAGTTTATTTAATTTGGTGTTCTTTTCTTTGCGATTTCATTGTTATTCGTGTACTGTCACTGGATCAATTTTGCTCAAATATAGTGTTGTAGTGGAATTGTTGTATAGAACACATGAGAAAAGGATATGATTTGAGAAAGGCTTGATTTCCTGCTGTAGGCCTAAAGCTTAGCAATTATTTTTTGTTTTTAAACATTATATCCCAAACCAGGATTGTCAATAACATTCTCTTTTTATATTATGGGTGTTGTCATGTACCTGGTGGAGTATGAATTAATGAGGGTGGCCTCCGTTGCAGCTCCAATCCCAAAGCCTATGAATAGTGGAACAGGTGCACATGGGCACAGGGTGGCACTAGTGCCCCACCATGTCACCCTGGCAGAAAGGATCAATCTGTGCATTGCTGATGAGTCCAGGACAAGTAAGAGGCAAAGGAGTGGAACACTTAGAAAGGAAAATTCCAGAAGAGAAATAGTGAGACTAGCCAGGTCATCAACAAGCGGGCAGAGCAGTACCAGGCAACAAGCAGGAATGTAGTCAGGAACAGCCTGGAATTGGTAGCATGCAGACAGCAAGGTACAAGGCAGCAGACAGAAATGGAATGTCAAGGAACAAGCCAAGGTCCCAGACGCACAGACTAGCAGAAGGAAGCTGGGCCTGTAACGGATGAACAATCAGGACACAGGCTCTTAGGAACACAGGGTGGCTGTCAATCACTCAGCACCAGAAGTCATAATGTCATGGCCTACCTAGCTCGTAGGGCACCAGAGTTTACAATAGGTGGGTGCACAGGTTCGTGCATGTGCAGTGACATGTGCATGCCTACACACCTGCAAACACACAGGGCCATACACAACTCTTTGAGCTGAATCAGGCACATGCATATTCACAGATGCCAATACTTGAATCTTGGCTCTGGCTTCTTGATGTCAGTTTTTTTGCTGTTTTGTGGGTACATGCAATTATGAGGCATGACATATTTAATATGTCTTAACTCAACAGTCTGAGGATGTTGTATTGTTTGTGTGCACTAAAATCTTTTTTGAGTATGTGTTACTTAAAATATGATTTAATAAATGTGAGCAAATATTATGGAACAAAAAAAAATTGCAACCACCATCTTTCTATTCTACAGGTGCTTACAGAAGGTACATATTGTCTTGGCATTTTACAAACATTTGGAATTCAATAATGGGCATTTTTTCATGTGTGGGAAAAATGAAAAGAATTGGTCCAGCAGTAAAAAAGTTAAGCCACAATGGAATTGCATGCTTGGTGGTACAGCTTAATCAACTTATATAATAAACAGACTGATTAATTAACATTTTAAATATAAAACATTAAATTAAAACTACTCTCAAAATGAAGTTACCTAGAAAGGGATTAACATGTCAATAATCTGAAAAGACTATGTTTGTACTATTATTTTCGCATTCAAAATATTTATGTGAATGGGTGAAAGTGTTACAGAGGCAAGTGTGGTTTATTTCCTAATACTTTTGCTCAGTTCTTTAGAGGCCTATAATAATTTATTTCTCAGGGCTGAGAATGGCAAATAACTGACTTCCAATTTGTGCGCTGAAGTAACTGCTGGCTAGCTTAACATAGCAAAAAAACAATCAATAGTACACAAAAGAATAATAAAAATGACAACTGTGCCCATTTGCTAAGTGAATAGAAAACTGATAAGATTATGGTCTTTGATGCAATTGCTTCTGATACCCTTTTTATTTCAATATTTAGTCCACTATGAGCAATTTATGTTTCGATTGTGCAAATTCAATTTTGAGTCTTTAATTTCTACTTTCATGATACCAATTATTATTGCTTTTCCTTGATTTTTTAGATCGTACATTATGATATCCAAAGTATTACCACCCCTTCATCTACATTAAAGAGAATAACATTCATCTTGAATGAAAGAATAAAGATAGGTTGCAGTAAGCTATAGAAAACAATAACAGCTCAGCTTGTTTAAAATGTACTTCAACAAATAGTGACACTATGATCTTGCCCAATGATGTATTTTACATATTTAAATACATTCAACTGAGATTACTGAAATTGGAAAAAAATTGTACAAAGATGAAATAGAATTATGATCATAATTCAGTTAAAGGAGAACTATGAGGTGAGTTCTTTTCACTCACCTCATAGTTCTAGCCGACCTGTGACAATGAGACTGTCAGAGGTCGGCTTAGTAGATCGGGAGGAGGTGAGCGAACACATACCGGCGTTTGCTCACCTCTCGATCCTGTCACGGCTCTCTGCCGTGACAGGGGAGGGGCTGGATTCCCCCCTCCTCGCTCCGATCCGCCAGCGCTGACTGGCGGAACGGAAGGGGGAGGGGGCGGGTACAGCTGGCTCTGCCTCTAGATAGGCAGAGCCAGCTGTCAGTCACGCAGCTGGGCGGATCCAGACATAATTGTCGGGATCCGCTTCAGCTGCGGCGTCTCAGTATACCGCGAGCAGCAGCTCGCAGTATACTGCGGCGTCTCAGTATACCGCGAGCTACAGTTCGCGGTATACTGGGCCTAGGGTGACGGGAGGACACTAGTTTGTGTCCTCCCATTACCCTAAGGAGAACTATGGGGAAAAGCCTTAACCCCATAGTTCTCCTTTAAGCAAAATTAAGTCTTAGCATTAAATCTTGTCTTAAATAGTGTCAGTTTAATAAATAAACAGGTGCTTCACAGGTTTTCTGTATACTTTAATGTGACTTATGTAACCTAAGCATATGAGATGGAACATGGGAGCCAGGGAAGACAAGGTTAACCAATCACATAAGTAAGTCTTCACATAAGATAACATACCAAACCATATAATAACATTCATTCACCAATAAGCCTTGCACAAAAATCGTAGGCTAACAATTGTCAGAATAAACAATTTATGACTGAACTTGTCCCTCCAACACTATGCTAGATGATCAGCTAAAATGAAGGAAGGGCAGGCAGTATGCTTGCTGCTGCAGTCAGAAACGCCCCTAAAGCTGTGTTGCAGTGTGATATAACCAGTGTATAAATACCTTACAGCATCACAAGCACTCTAAGACCACCAACAAGGCACCAATTTTGCCCCAAAGGTTCATCCCCACACCCCTTGCAATTGGGGGAAATCTGAAAATCAATTACGTTTTTAGCCAAAGGCTCTGTGCCTCATCCCTGAGTCTTTAGCTTTCCTCTAATTGTGCCTGTCTGCTCCATATTTGCACTATATGAACATTAAACTATGTTATGAACAGGTAAGTATTTTGGCATTTCTCACAATAGAGTAGACTGACCAAGGAGTCAATGACACTTGGCCAGTTTGAACATATACTGCAATATATGTGAACCAACATTAATCACTACTTTCTATGCAAAAGTTTGCTAGACATATGTAAGAGTGTATAGCAGTGTGTAGAGGGTTAATGTAGAATTTGTTTCCTGTAATAAATACTGTACACAGTATATGCTATTTGGATTTTAGTACAGCTAGCTCTACATTTCTGTTGGTTTTCAACTTTATCACACATGTTCAGATGATGAAGAAGCAAGTAAAAATAAAGAAGAAAATAAGGTTGAATTTGCTTTGTAGAAATGTTAAATAACTCATTTATTATTAGCTTACATTTAAAGCCTTATTTGGGCAGACATGTAAACATTTCCTAAGATTTCTGAACATTTCACACAGGATTATGTACACCCTGTTTCATATCGATATACTGAATACTTTTTCCCTCAATACATTTTTTTCTTTTTCCCTCAATAAATTCACTTATATCCTTTTTGCATGAATCTTTCCTTCAACATATCCAACTGTTCCCAATAATCTGAACTTTGTGTGCATTTTCTTTTAAACTGACCTTTAGGTATATGAAGCAGCCAAGATGGATTAGAATATAATTATTCCTATCAGTTTCTTTAAAGTATGTGTTAGTATTATGTTCTTCATAAATAAGCACATCCAGGACATTGATGACCTCTCTATGATATTACTATGTCAATTTGATGTTTTTATTATTGTTATTCAATCGTTCCAGACAAGTTTTTAGAGACTCTTCATTTCCCTCCTATATCATTATGATGTCATCAATAAACCTCTTTTATAATTTCACCTAAAAAACCTGCTCTAATTCCCACTTTGCCATGGATGAGTCAGCTACACTGGGAGCACATTTTGCACCCATAGACACTTCGTTCATTTGCCTATAAATTCGACCTTCATGCCCAAAATAATTGTGTTCTAGCCCAAATTTAAAGGCTTCTTGTTTGTTTTTTTGTTTGTTTTTGTAATACTGCAAAACTCTGCCTTTTACCCATTGGACTCATCCAGCTGTTTTAGAGCCCATGCAGCTGCTATGGAACCCATGGGAAGAGGGGAACCTCATTAGAGAGGCTTTTGAGGCACATTAAACTGTGACAAATTATATTTACAGGTCCCTTGTAGTGTCCTGATTATGCTGAAAGCTCTCCTGTCCTTAATCTAGGCATACTTTATATTACGATCACAGTATTGTCACAGGTGTTAATGCCAGATGCCACAGAGAGAGGTCACTGGGTTGCCATATCAAAATACTATATCATGCTATTGGACTGTAGGACCTGCAGTTACACAAATCAGAGACCCTGATTAAAATTCAACAAACTTGAACTTAGCCTCAAATCCCATTAAAGTTTATAGGTGGAGGGAGGAGCCCACTTATTGGACTTTTTAAACCTGTTTGCCATAGCTCAAAGGCCATGCAGTGCATTATGTTTTTAAAATATTCCCCTGCATATCTGGAACCCATAAGATTTGCCTCAAACCCATGGTAGCAGTAAACATTTCTATTAGTGTTAAGCAAGTTTTGACATTTCATGAATTGCCCTACTTCCCCAAAATAGCTGTTTTTTTAAATCTGAGATTGAGATTTTCTAAATATTAGTATTTCATATCAGTATTTCATCTAAAAAACTCATGAGATGATGGCTGTCCAGTCTGGCGAATAAAACGTTCTCATGTCTATGGTGGCAGGTAGACACAAGTCAGCTGTAGACACAGTCAGGTGTAAGAAAATCATTAATTTCCTGCCCCTGGTTAAGTGTTAGCGGCTGTGTTTGCCTTTTCTCTTCTTCCATCAAAATTTACATAAACATATGAAATAAAATATTTGCATGAAACTTATGCCCTACCAATGTCCCATTGATATCTGTCTGTTTAAGGTTAATTGTGGGTACACTGCACATTTCAGGAGCATTTGGCATGCTTTGCTATTGAATTCTGTGCAGCATATACAGTTGTTTTCAGATAGCCGGCCTTTCCCAAATCAGCACACCTTCATCTTCACACCTAAAACACTCAGATGTGAACAGAGCCTAAGACAATGCAGGAATCCACTGTTGATTGTTAATGAGGCAAGTGTCCTTTTATTCTCCTACATGAGGATGTGTTACTTTTCAACATATCATAGACAAGAAACATCTTTATTGCTGCTCAGCAGCAAATCAGTATAAGCATTTACTCCTAGAAGAGGAACTACAGGAATCAATAAAAGCAACCCTCACTTAGGATGTTCATTTACAGATGACCAATTAACCTACTTCTTGCAATGATTGGAATATGTTCCTCCTGATGAAGCCACGGCTGTGGCGAAACGAATAGAGGATTTTCCAGAACAGTAACCGTCTATTGACTCCAACCAAGGACTCATGGATCATAATTTTTCATCACTCCTGTGCATAAGTATGCAAGGTTTATGCTAACCAAGTTTAGGTTGAGCACCAATATGCATATATGTTTTGTACATTTTTAATGTCTCAAATAAAACATGATATTTTTATACAATTTTAAGTGTCTGTGAAGGTCCTATACTTGCCATGTTTACTCTATTGGTGTGACTGTAGGACCTTCCCCTCTTGAATTTGAATCATATTACTGCATTACTAACTAAAATTAAAATGGATTTTTGGGGATTTGTGCACAACATGCCCACCACTTTATACGTGCAAAATTATTTTGATTGTGACACAAACAATAATTAACACAAAAAAATTGTTAAAAGTGCATAAGTATTCACCACCATTGCTACGAGACCCCTAAATAAGATTTGGACCAACCAATTAACATCAGAAGTCCCATAATTAGTTTAATAAAGGTCCACCTGTGCACAAAGTGTCACATAATCTGTCACATGATCTTAGTATAAATATACATCTACTGGAAGACCCATGATTTTGCAACAACACTAAGCAAGCACGATGAAGACCAAAGAGCACTCCAAACAGGTCAGAGACAAAGTTGTGAAGTATAGATTAGGGTTGGGTATTATAAAAATATCCCAAACTTTGAACATACCATGGAGCACTGATAAATTCATTATAACAATATGGAAAGAATCTGGCACTACTACAAACCTGACAAGAGAATGCCGCATGCCAAAACTCCCAGACCAAGCAAGAAGGGCATTAATTAGAGATGCAAGAAAACCCCCAAAAATAAAACTGAAGGAGTTGCAAAGATCCACAGAGGAGATGGGAGTATCTGTCCATAGGACCACTTTAGGCTGTACACTCCACAGAGCAGTGATAAGAAGGAAAAAGTCAATGCTAAAAGGAAAACAAAAAAGAATAGACATTTGGAGTTCAACAAACAGCATGTGGCAGACTCCCCAAACACATGGCAGAAGGTTTTCTGTTCAGATGAAACTAAATTTTAACTTTTTGGCCATCATGGGAAACGCTATGTGTGGCGCAAACCCAAAACCTTTCCATCACCCTGGGAACACTATCCCCACAGCGAAGCATGGTGGTGGCAGCATCATACTTTGAGGTGCTTTTCATCAGCAGGGACTGGAAAAATGGTCAGGATTCAAGGAAGAATGGATGATACTAAATACTGGGCAATTCTTTAAAAAAAAAACTATTTCAGTCTGTTACAGATCTGAAACTGAGTCCAGACCTCAATCCAATCGAAAATCTGTGGCATGACTTGAAGATTGCTATACACCAATGCAACCCATCTGACTGCAGGGAGCTGAAGCAGTTTTGCCTTTAGGAATGGGCAAGAAATCCAGTGACTATATGTGCTAAGTTAATAGAGACCTACCCTAAGAGCTGAAATTGCAGAAAATGGTGGCTCTACAAAGTATTTACTTTTGATGGATGAATACTTATGCACACTCAAGATTTCTGTTTTTGCCTTCATGTTATTAAACTATTTTCTACCTACAGAGTGATATGCATGTTGTTTACATCGCATGTTACAAAACCCAAAAAATCCACGATTTGCCTAAACATGCATGTGTGTGTGTGTGTGTATATATATACAGTATATATGTATGTGTCGCATATCTACCTGTAGGTGGCACTGATATACCAATATATGTGACATGGCTGGCTATATATACCATTGATTTGCCTGTTTAGGTCCTGATTTGCAGTATATGTCAGTGATTTGCCAGTATACACCATTATTCTGCGAGTATACACATCGGCCAGTGGACACTTCAGATTTGTTACCCAGGTAAATTTTCAGGTATGTCTATCAAATTTATCATGACAATGTGACCTGCCAATAAGAAAAGGAAGACTGAGGAAATATATGCAGTAGGCTGATGGTGTTAGTCTCCCAATATGTTCCTTTCATACAGACCTTGATACTGTATATTATACCTAAACACATTTGCTTCACTAGAGCTCAAAAGCTGCTTTTAATGATAAAAGCTAAAAGTTTTTCCAAACTATACTATTGCTGTATACTGCGACCTGTCAGAAATGTATTCCTGTAAACTAGATGGGTTTATTTTCAATTCACTTAAAAATAGGCTAATAAAAGATACAACCAAAAGCAATATTTGTCATGCTAAAGTTTTCAGGATGTGTAGTTCATAAAAATGCGTTAATCTTTTTTTTCTGTAGGCTTTAGAAGAAACTTCAAAATTGTAATACTTATTTTATGCTACTTATTATAGAAATACATTGCTGAGAAATCAGGGGATCCATTTAAATTGTCCCCTAAGCCCCCCAGTTTGAAAGTTACATCACACCTTCAAAGGGATGCACAAATATATTAATATTTTGTTCTCATTTAGTCAAGACAACCTAAAAATGTACAAAAATCTAAACATTATGTTATGTTGTGCAAAGCACATGATATCAAAGTCACTTCACTAAGTCTTAGGTCATGATTTCTCTCCTAATGTCGCTTAAACCTTCAGGAAACTAACCTCTAAATTTCCATGACAATTAGATCTGCAATATGTTGATTTAGAGTTTGATTGCATTTGTTACAGCTGGGAAAAAATAAAATGTTGAACAAGTGTCTAGACATATTTTCATGCAGCATGCCTTAGCATTCACCAAATGACCACATAGCTTCATATTTAATTACCACTATTAATCCAGGGCCTAAAATAACTACAGCACTCCAGGGAATCTCTAAAACTTTATTTTCTAAAGAAGCTTATTCATTCTTTAAGAACATGGTGAAGGCAGGCATACTTTTCTTGCTATGTTTATTATGTTAATAAACATATATGCATACCTATTACATGTGTTAAATGTATTATGTAAATTAGTCAAGCAGCAAGTTCAGAAGAAACAGCAGTAGTTAAATAATGAAATGTATTTAAATTAATACGTTTCTGCATTGCAATTTAATATTCACATCAAAGCATCCCAGAAAAGACATCCTATTAGGATGCATGTGAAAACTCCTAGCTCTTCCTATACTTTTGTTTCAGCTCTTCAGACAAAAAACTAAACAAGACAAGTGTGCATTGATTTTGCAGAGTGAATTCTTCTTCTTGCAGCTGCAGTGGTTTCAAATAAAAGGAGCTTACTTTTTAGAAAGCATAGCTAATTCTCCAGAAAGCCCCTTCAATATACCAATTTTTTCCAACCTGGCAGTTCTGGATTGCATCTGCCGATTACTTAGATATGGAAGTAGCTATTTCCTATAAAATTGTTCTCCTGCTCATAGTACCGAATCGTGTTAGATACTTTCTTAAAATGCTAGTTGCAAGATACATTATTTTAATGCTGCTTTCAGTACCATGTATAAAAGAACAATCTTACTGAGCTAATGTCTATTTAGAAAAAAATGGATCTTATACGTTCTATATATTAAGCTACTTTTGTAAAATAACAACTTTTGAATATCATAATGCAAAACAAAATCTACCATTTTATTAAATGTAACATGTAAAATATGCTGTAAAGATATAATATCCATATACTGAAGGGAAAAATTTGCATAAAACTGAACTGTTGTAAAATATTGCAATAGTTGTGACATGCATTATTGCATATTTATTTTAATACTACAAGTATAAAAGAAAAAAAATGTACATTTAAAATGTGATATTCAGACAGTCAGTGTACTTTATAAAAAGGCATCTTCTAGTGTGTGAGTCACAGGTAGGCACCTTTTTGTAACTATTACTAACTAACTTTTACTCTTTGGTGGCTGACTTCACATTATCTTGCAAGGGAATGCTGTATATATACCACTTACAGCCACAGCACACCTATTACTAAAAATATAGTGGAGGAATCAAGTGTTTCTGACTCAAAGTTGCCCACTAACATCATAGGGGGTTATTCACTAAGCTGCCAATAGCAGCCTAATAAATAACCGAGCTGAAGTAAAGTAAGCCAAAACCACTCTGGCTGTTCACTGCAGCCCTGTACTGCTATTCTTAGCCATACATCGGCTGCATTTGGTCTGCTTCACCTCCCTTTGGTTTGGTTGAATAGCCTCAGCAGGTTCAGCCACACTGAACCCATTCGCCTCAGCCGATGCAACATCTTGATTGGTGCAGGGAGGGGGGGGGGGGCATGGGACCCTGCCAGGCCACTGCTTGGATTAGGGTTTGGTATGACATCAGGTATGGAAAAAAAATAAGTGGGGTTGCCATACAAATTCATACCAGACCCTTTAGGTCTTGTAGGAGTTTTAAGGGGGACCCTAATGCAGAAAAAAGGGGAAAAACGATGTGGGGTCCCCCCTAATATCCCATACCAAACCCTTAATCCATGCAGTGGCCTGCCCCCTACCAGCACCATACCAGACCACATGCCCTTGGCTTTGGGAGGGTGCCTAAGGTCCTGTGAGTCATTATGTCCCATACAGTGTATAGGACGTAAGGACACCAAGGGGTATTCCATCGTTGGAGCGGAGAAGGAGAGAAGCTGAAGGGACCGGTCTAGCAGACAGCTGGCTGCGAGGTTCAGATGAGTATATGTTTTTAATTTTCGTCCCTAGATGAAAACGAGCACTTAATCCTTGGGTGCGGGAGTAGCCACACTGCAAGGATTAAGATTATTTATTTCTGGATTTCTTCTTTAAACGACACCTGTTGCCCTCCCAGCCACTGGACCAAGAAACTTTAAAGGTGAACTGTAACTTTGTACAATCATCCTTTAATCAACCCCCCCTTTTTGGTGCTTTCAAGTGGCCTAATAACAAATGATCAGCAGATCTCCAAGGACACCAACCCCAGTGACTCCTAGAAGCTTCCACACTAGAAGAAAAACAGAAAAGCACTTGAAAGGTTTACAAACTAGAAAAGAGGTAATGGGCATACTAAAGGTAGCAACCCATGCGAAGATGCTACACCAGCAATGCAAAGTTGTGAAAGATGCAGCTCGGGTGAATGTAAGAGACATAGGTCTGTTGCTGTCTAAATTAGTGTGTATCTAAAACCAAAACTTTTTTAGATTTGGATAGATTGGTGAGGGGTTAGAACACTAGTCAGGTTTTAATTACTGCTCAGCTAATGCTCAGCGAATGAATGAATGAATGAAGGTACTTAAAGTCCTGGGTTTTGTGAGTTGTAGCAGAATCAAGTTCAATGCAACAGCAGATGGATCTGGATTGGGCTCTTTCTCAAAGTAAGGCTTGCAAAGGTTCTTTTCATTATGTGAAAGGGAGCTTCTTCTTTGTTACATGAACCTCTTCTTTTGATTGTAAACAGGAGCTTCTGGATTCCATGTGCAGCATCTATTTGTGGGCCCTCTAGGGAGTGCCACTGAGCTGGCCCCTCATTGAAATCAGAAGGATCAGAAGGGAGGGTGGAGCTGGAGGGCTGAGCATTTTATTACCTTCTCCTCTGCCCCTCCCAGTCAGTTTCATATCAATAGCCATGTATCTATATTTTAACATCTCACCACCGAATAAACCATAGATTATTATTTTTTATTAATAAGCCCATAAAGCATGCTCAAAGACGAATCCCCTGTGAAGAAAAAAAGTGAATTGTGAAATCACAACACACACAAAAGTGCACAGGGGTGCTATTGGTCCTCTCTGATAAGAAAGGGCCACAATTTCCTGATCCCCCAGGGCGCAAGCCTCCTGACAGGGACAAGAATGACTTAGGTCCACCTACCCGAAGGCCGGCGGACCGTGATCCTCTGGGAATAGCCGAAACAGTTCCACCGAGTACTAGGTTGGGGGCTCCCCCGAAGAGAGACCCCCGAGTGGGAGGAGACAGGGGGCCACATAAGGGTCACAGAATCTCCTCCCCGACATCAGGAATTGGCCCCGAAGGTACCCACACCCTCTGTCTTCTGTGAAGTCAAAAAGTGCCAATCGTGCATAAAAAGCAAGTAGGTGCCGTGACCAAATGTCAGTGAAATCACATGTGGGGTCCCACACCCTAGTGATTTTCTGGCACCACTGGGACGCCTACCCCAGGGGGCACAGCACCACGGGCCTCTGCCGCCCCCCGAACCCTCCGGCCAGGCAAATGCAGCCCCATTCCTACCAGAAGGCATTAGCACCAGAAGGATTCCCACCTACAACTGTTTTGGACCTGCTCACAAATTTGGATCGGATTAAGGCTCCGTACTTATATCTGCCGCCTGGCCTGATTATACAGAGTGTACACTCAGAGAGATAGAAGGATTACACCGAGACACGTTCAGGGTAAGGTACTACTGTTTTTATTCTTCTGCTTTTACATGGTTTTACTTAGGCAGCTGAACGCGTATATTTAAGCGTAGCATTGCAGAAAAGCATTTTAGTTTATATATTCTTGCTTACCATTGGTTAGATCCATTCATGCATAACTTCCTCCCAAGATGTTTTTATCTTTTGTCTTGGGTGTTGTCTGAAGAGGAGGCGCCATCTTGGTTCCTATTTCTAGTGCGTACTTTGGATATGAGGGGGAGGGGTTGTTGCTTAAGCAGCTATTTTGAGTAAGGAAAACGAGCAATAGCAAAATAACATATATATTACAATTGATCTATTGAGATAGGCATTTTGTCATAATCATACTTAACCACTTCCATTACAGTCCCCCCAAGCCCGACGGCCGAACCGGTCCAGAATCAATCCAGGAGGAAAGGAATCCCCTCCGCCACCCACCTATCACATCAGGGAATACTGAGCATCCTCCGTACCGGTGGATCGATGCTGTTCTTCCCCAAACACTGATAAGAACAGATACTACACTTGATCTTAGCCAAAAGGACGATAAACCGTAGATTATTTTGTGTAATGATATTAATTTTGTATAGATACCCAATTTGACGTGCCTGCGAGTCTGCCCCAGAATGGTTAATGTGTGTTTTTAGGCTTCTGAACCTCTTGAACCAACTATGTTTAATATGTCCAAATTCCATTTAAAGAGACACAGCTATAAATATATATTTATTTCTTATTCATGTATTATCCCCAGGTACAAAGTTATGAATATGGGCAAACATTTGGGACCTCACGTTATTCCTAGAGGTGAACTGAGGGCCAGTTGCTGTTATCAGGGCAGGTGAACTTTAGGAGATTAGCTTGAGCTTTCTAGTGGCAATTAATTGGTGATCTGTTAGTTAGTCCTCAGATTAGGGTTTTATTTTACCTGCCATAAAAAGACCATTAGTAGCCAGGCTGTGGATTGTGAAGAATTCTCTTTTGGAGAGCTTTAACCCATAAATACGGATGTCTGATCTGTATTTGTTTTAATCATATCCATAAGTGGCTTATTGCCAGCAAGGGGACAAGGCTTTCTAATTAGCCCTGGGGTGCCCAGACACCATTACTGTCACACCCATGAATTGACATTCTTGGAATTTCCCATTGTGGTGGTGTCAGGACGCCAGGGGCGTCGCCCCCCCACAAGGTCAGAGGGTACAGCATAGGGTACAGACCTCCCTTCAGCCTGGCAGACCCACGGGCGCTCCGGCGGCCACTATGCGTGTGCGAGCTACGCGCCGGGTGCGCGTGCACAGTACACAGGCTGGGCGCGCATCCCGGGGTCGTGCTCACAACGCACGCGCACCTGTTTGAGCTTCAGTTGTGGCCTTGCTGGGGGAGGTTCCCCAGCCCACACACACGCCTTTTGCCTGCCATTGGCCCTCGGGAAGGGAGGCCTCCTGGTCGCCTCGGAGACCAGGGGGTGGACTCACACCCCCTGGCTATAAAAACCTGGCCAGAGCCCTGGCTCAGTGCTGAGTTATTCCACCTCTTGGTGTGACATACGAAGCTCTCCTCCTATGTGCCTTGCTGCCTGTTACCTGAACCCTCTGCTGACTTCCCGTGTGCCGACCCTGGACCGACTATCGCCTCTGACCCTTGCTGCCTGCCTCGACCTCGGATTGCGCTTCACTACCCCTTTGGATTGCCCTTTTGTTACCTTGCCTCCGGACTTTTAGTCTGCTTCCTGCCAGCGGGTTCCCTCCGTGCTGCTTGCCCGCGGACGCTCCCGACAGGTGGCTATGCAGTTATAGGGCTACCGGTTGAGAGATAGACGAGTTGTCTTTTGAACTTAAGGTATGGGTTGATTTACTAAAGGCAAATATGCTGTTCACTTTGCAAGGGAATCTTCACTCTGCAAGGGAATTTGCCCTTGGCATCGTGAATGAGGTGACGTTCTGCTGACTTCCATCATCTAATTATGGGCAAGCAAAAATACTTTTCTCTTCTGTTCATTAAAGAACACATAGCATAGGGGTGGCCCCTGCTAGTGGTCAACCCCCCCACCTGCTGATCATAGCCTCAGTATTTTGCCTAGCATCAGGAGTTAGGACCTAGGAAATGTTTCTCTGATTTCTTTAGTTTCCTGTTTTTTCTGTCTGTTTTTTTCAGCAGATCTTCAAGCAACTGCCAGCTGGGTGACACGCGGGATGCCTTAGATCCTTGGAGTCCTACCCAGACCGGCCTGCGAGCACTTGCAGATCCTTGCTACGGCGGGATTGGCTGCAACATCTCTCTTGTGGGAGCAGCGCGAGTACGCCACATACTCTGTGGTGGTACATATGACTGAGGGTCTCAGCCACTCAGTCACAGTACCCCATGTGGGCTGGCAGTATGTGGGCTATGGCCGGAGATGTTTCACTGCTGGCAGTGACACATATGACCAGGGGTCCCAGTCAGTCACAGTACCCCACTGTGGTGGAGGATGGTGCCTTTGTTTAGACCTTGTGTCAGCCTACCTGGTGTCGGATATTGTGGTGGTGCAGAGTGCCTGCTGCCTCTCCAATGGTATATGAGGTCTGGGAACTCGTTTTTTCACCCTGGGGGGTTCTCTGGGTGCTGGTTCCTCTAAGTGGGGGTCTTGGCTGTTGATTAGGTCCACATGGACATTACTTGACCTGCCAAAAACATGGTATTGGATCCATGCCCTCAGTGTGCCCTTGTTAGTTGGATGTCTGTCCTCAACTGACAAGACAACCCTTGAAACCACGTTATGCTGGGTGCTCACAGTTCATCTGTGGCTGGCACTAGTTTTGTGTTGTCACCTGAAAGTTATCAGACCATTGGGTAATTTTATTGAAATAGGTTTTCTTCACAAGCAATAAAGCTGTGGCCCTGCCCTTCCAATTTTTACTGTTCAGTGTCATAATTTATAATACAACCAGCAGGCATGGATATATTGTTTACATAGTTTAAGATAATTTTATATGCATATGTTTCTCAACAGTCTCGTATTAGGCTGATGTAAACTGAAAATTCATTGGGGCCTAAAGTAAACATTCCGAAACGTTATCTTCCTTTACTTATGTTATTGTCATTTACAGATGATCACCGCAGCAATAAATTATAGTCCCTCAAAACACAACAGAAGTACCAGAGCTATTGAAGTGGTTACGGGTTAGGTTGTGCATTTCTGCAGTAATTTCTGACAGCACGGGTGCCATGTGTTCTACAATGGAAGTAGCTTTTAGGGTAAACCCCAGTTGCACCCAACAGTCTCTGTTTCAGTGATATCTTTTAAAGATATCTTGTAAAAAAGAACAATCAATTTATATTTTATAGCAAAGTGTTTATTCTGCTTTATAATGTATGTTGTGCGACATTATTATACTGTTGTCCATAACCATGACAAAAAAAAGCTTTTTAAAACTTGTATACTTACACAGCTGTTATTCATCCATAATGCATGTGTTAAGACTTTAATTTCCTGCTTTTAAAAAATATGTATTACAAAAAAAAAAAGAACAGTTAGATAGGAATACACAACAATAAAATATAGGGATGTAATGCAATTTAAAAGTAGTTCACAGTATAGTTATGGAATTGCTTTGGTAAAAAAATCATTTCGTCAAAGGGTCTGAATTCTAGACTATGCAATTTCAATTACATGGTGGAACTCTGTTTCTTCTATAACTGTATAAGGAAGTAATGTTATCAGAGCTGCTAGTGCTTTGAGTAAGTTTGAGCCAGAAAGTTTTGGTGCAGTTGGAGCTTCTCCTACCTCGCTCTGTGCAAGCTGTGATATCAACGCAGCATGATTATCATGATGTAATTAAGGGGGTGACCAGAGTTGCAAAATGTATAGACCGTTTTTTGCAGATATGTTTTTAATTATTTTCTGGTTCATGTAATTGTATCAAAGAGAATACACTGTGCAAACACGTGTACTTTGATCGTATAGGTAACATGTTGTTTTACAATATGATCACAGTGTCTTATAATCACAACATATTGCACTTTGGTAGCATCCAGTACACATCTTGAGGGCATAATGTTGTGCAATGTTCATAAATTAAAGGAGAACTATGAGGTGAGTGCTTTTCACTCACCTCATAGTTCTAGCCGACCTGTGACAATGAGACTGTCACAGGTCGATTCAGTAGATCGGGAGGGGAGCGAACACATACCGGCGTTCGTTCACCTCTCGATCCTGTCAGGGCTGGATTCCCCCCTCCCTGCTCCGATCCGCCAGTGCTGACTGGTGGAACGGACGGGGAGGGGGCGGGTACAGCTGGCTCTGCATCTAGATAGGCAGAGCCAGCTGTCAGTCACGCAGCTGGGCGGATCCAGACATAATTGTCGGGATCCGCTTCAGCTGCGGCGTCTCAGTATACCGCGAGCTACAGCTCGCGGTATACTAAGCCTAGGGTGACGGGAGGACGCTAGTTTATGTCCTCCCGTTACCCTAAGGATAACTAGGTGGAAAAGCCTTATGCCCATAGTTCTCCTTAAATACATTATCAGCAGTACCTGTCACTGATAATTCAGTTATAATGAATTCACTTGACTGGCAACTTCGGCAACTGGCATTTACACCAAGTGGTGCCATATGTGTTCCTAAATCTGGGCATATAGCAAAGTATAGTAACTAAAAAAAGATTGTATTTAGCATATTTATAGTAGTTTGTTATATTCTAATTTTTATTTTATATGTATGTATTTTATGCTTTCAAGCCAAGCATTGTTTTTGTAAAATTTTCTGCAGAGTTATATGTTTTTATTTGTTGAAAAATGTTCATATAAATTTTTCTGAATATCAGTTCTGGTTAAATGTATCTGCATGTTTTATAATGCAGACCAGAGACATAGGGGGTTATCCACTAATGAACCAAAGTATTAAGCCAAACCTTTGGCTCGCTTCAGCTACGGGAAGCCCTTGATTCAGCCGATAGCAGCTGAAGAGCTCAGCCAAGCCAAAAATATATGCTCATATACACACAGACAAAGCGGGGAAATGCATGGGGTCCCCCCAAATGCCTGCCGACCCAAACGCATGTGAACTCCCACACCTGTCAAAAGGAACAAGGACCCTTACCTTTGAGTCGGTTATTCACTTGTCTGCCTTCAGCAGCTTAGTGAATAACCCCCTTAATGATTTCAGTATTACACAGGGCTACACATTTTTTTTTATCTAGCCACTCAGTATAATAACAATACAGTTTAAAGAAAAACATGATTTCACTTCAGTCAAGTACCTGAATGTATAGGTGCTGCTTCCATTCTAAATGAGTTCTCAGGCAGAATCACAGCACAGTGAACAGGACACATGGTGCATACAGGATACAAGATACAGAAAACAGGCACTAGAGAGAAGACGCAGGGAACATGCGTGGCACAGGGAGCAGGTAACAGAAGGAAATACACCACAGGTGTACCCACAGAGATAAGAGATAAAACAGGAACAGCAGAGGGGAACACACAAGAGAAAGGAGGGAGGTGCACAATAGTGGAGAGCACACAAACCACGGGAAGCAGGAGCAGGAGGCAACCACAAACAGAGCAGGGGGCAATGCTGTGGAGGGAAACACAGCCACAGCAAACAAAGAGATACACGGCCAGACAACAGAGGGAATGAAAGAGCGCAGCAGGAAGGGAACACTGAAACCAACAAGAGCAAACAAAGACACAAATTGCAAGGTATACTCAAGCGGCAATACCACAGAAAACAGAGAGGTCCGGCTACTAGCGTGGAGACACCTTGCTTGCACGCTAAAGCACAGGGGCACAAGCCTTATAAAACCTAGGTTCAGGGCGGACTGACAGGAAACGGAGCAGCTCGGACAGTTGTTCATATATGAGGTTAAATAGACCCCAGGAAAGAAGACTCGTAACTACAGGCAAAAAGTTTCAGGTGTCTTAATTAATCGGGTGTGATTTAAACAACTGCCCAACTTACCATGAGCTTGCTCACAGGCTTGTGAACAAAGTGTCTGGAACTAAAAAGAGATGAAACAATAGATGTTTCCAACCTGTCAGTAACATCTTAAAGCTACTGTAAGTAATATCAATTTTGTAACTGGGATAATGTGTTCTAGCAAGGTTGATGGATTTATAAAGTGCACAGTGTGCCACATGTATACGCAAATGGCTCAACAACTACAGCATAAATACTGCTGTGAGCAGGTTGCCCTTCACATTAGAGTTCTAGAGCGTTAATTGTAACTCTGTTATTCACTGTAAACACATTTGTTGGAGCAAATTGAACCATGTTTCATAAGGTTTGTTTTTTTTTTGCCTTCCTCTGGTTTAAATATGGGTGACTGTGGGCATAGGAATCTATTTATGAAGATTTGCTATTTTTTTGTCTCTATTGGTTGGACTTGATGGACTGTCTTTTTTCAACCTTACTATGTAATGATGTAAGGCAAGTACAATTCTAGCAACCAAAAGTTAAAATCCATCCATGAAATAATACATAATTCCACAGTCAGTGCTCAGTGATCCAGTGCTTCTCGTTTTCCTGTCAACCTAGCAATACACAACCCACTTCCTGTGAGCGCAGGGTGCGCAGGGCCACTCCATGTGGCTCATCATCAAGCCACCCTGGATTCACAGGAGAATGCTGCAGGGAACCGTGTAATGTCGTTATATGATGCTGTTCTCTGCAGCATTCAGGATGCACCCAGTGAAAGAAGATGAAAAGAACCTATAAGGCTGCATGACCAGACATATAAAGGGTCTGGGGGTGCTTCAATGATATTGGGGCACACATGGGTTGGGAGGGATCCAAAACCCAAAGCTTATGCTTTATGTTCTACAGTCAGCAGTTTAGATGAGGTGGCACAAAAATATACCTAAACTGAAACAAAATGCATTCCAGTACCTACTCCTCCAGGGGACTAATCAGCAACTACAGGAAGCATTTAATTGAGATAATCGTTAATAAAAGAGGTTCTAATAGTTTTTAAATATGCAGGTTCACATACTTATTGTGCCTAATAAGGCTCTATTTTCTTAAACTTTGATGACTATCAAATGGCATTTCGGAGAGATACCAAACATTCCTAAGGGTTTACAAACATTTCCTTAAAGTGTTTATTAGCCTATCAATTAATTACATACAGCAGCGGCAAACATCTGCACTTACATTGTTTCATGATTGCCTTCTGTTTTCCTACTGTCAGCTCTCTGCAAATTGCATATTAAAATGCACTAGCTCCTGAAGCCTCCCGTACGAGGGCGCTACCAACTGGCATTGTAGCCTGACATGCTGGCGCTCCATACTCCTACATGCTCAAAACTCTGTAAATGGCTGAATCACAAGCTCCTCCTACAGAGTTTGGCTGACAGCTGTGGGCGAAGAGACCAGCTGAAGCCCTACGTTGATCATGCATAGGCCACGTGTTAATGGCACAAATGAATGATGGGACTTGTAGTCCTGCTGCAGTCAACCATGTGACAATTACAGTTGGAGGCTAAGGAAACAATTTTTTATGATATTGAAAAGTAAGTGAATGGGGACAGAGTCAAGTACAGCTGAAAAGGAGGTTTTAATACTACTTTAAAAATATGTGGGTGTGTTTCTTAAGAAATAACTCATGAGACAGTTAGTTATATGAAATGTCAATAATTTCTAATATGTTCGGTAAAATGTCAACCCTCTCCTATGTATTAAAACAGGGAAGCTTAAAGGGACATTAAAGTCAAACATTTCTTCCCCTCCCACAATGTTAATTAAAGCACTTACCTTAAATGATGTCTCTTAATCCGATCTTCTTTTTCTTTCCTGTCCCTTTCAGCCTTCTCTACAGCGCTGCAGCGGGTCTCCGATCCAGCGCTGACTCCTCTGTCCTTGCTGGCACTTCCTGTCCCACAGTGTCTGCATGCGGGTGCACGCTGCTCCATAGACTTACCTTGCGTCTCTCCTCATCTCCCGGGTGAAAATCCTAACTGCGCATGCGTCCGCCCCAAGATGCTTTGCGGCTGCCCGAGCAGTTTCGGATTTTCGGACGGGAGCGTGCGGCGAAGACAGCGGTAAGTTTAAACCGCTTTTATAGCGTTTTCGTTTAAAAAAAACAAAAACTTTTTGCATATATCTACTGCTTGCTGGCGGAGGGTTTAGAAACCCTTTAAGCATGCTATACACGGCTCCATTTTTTTTTAAATTTAACCCGTGGGCTGAAAGAAAAAAATAGACCAGATTCCTCCATCAATGCCACAAGCGTGTTGATTGAGGAATCCCCTGCTGTTTATTTTGTATTCTGCCAGCAGGCACTTTTAGAATACCTGAATAGAGCTGGCAGCTCATTGGCTGCCGGCTCTGTTCGCACAAAGACTTTCCAACTGGCTCCGTCGATACTCTTATCGAGTGATGCTGGTCGAAAGGCTGTTGGCACCTACTGTGCGAATTTCAGCTAGTTTATGGGGAACAGCGTATGGCCACCTTTAGTTTAACATAGCGCAGTATTAGATGTGTACTCCATATTCTCTGAAAACAAGGGCCAGAATACCTCATATCTTTCAACCATCTAGGATCTTCTGTATCATTCTCAGGGTTATTTACTAATGCTTTGCAAATGTGCAGAGTGCAATAGTCGATAACTCTCAGCATTTAATTATAAATCATCCTTTTACTGATCGACAATAGTAAAAATTAAGTTTGATTGGTTGATAACTTCTTGCACTTCTTAATGCCTTATTAATTATAGGATATGTGTGGTGTTAGTTATGAATGTGTTATTTTCACAGTTAATCAGCAAGTCACTTGGCATATCAGGCAAATCATCAATTTTTTTTATTTTTATGTATCTGGATATAGTCACACAGATTTATCAAATCAACTGAATATCACACACTTAATGAATCATAATTGCCTGGATTGCTGAACAGTATAATTCTCTGTACATCAGACATTTCCACATGCAATTATTCAGGAAAATAGAAAACACTCAACAGGATGCAAGAGGTGGGGGCAACTCTTTGACTCCTATGGCAACTAAAAGTTCCAGGACAGAAACACCACTAGTGCTGATCCCGAAAAGCTCTATTGGCCAAGAGCTAGTTAGTGGCACATTCCTAAGACACTAGTTATATCAGATTAACGGTTCTAAGATCAGTATTTGGCATTGTGTCAGATTCCCCTTTATAATATTTAGCAGCCTTATCATTTGTGATTTACTAGTTATTTGTTGATCCATTAACGGATTTTGTTTTATGCGGGGATAGAGGCTTTAGTTTTAAAAAATACTGTGTTAAGTGCATTTTATTGCTTGAATGGCACAGTCAGAAACTATGCAGACAACTTAGCCCAGCTAATTGACAGTTCATATTGATTGCCATACAAATGCTTGTCCGCCCTGCAACAATTTATAATCTAAACTAAACAAACATGCTTAATGTATTTTGTATTAATATGTATTGGTTGAAAACTACAGAGTTCTCTGCTAGTGGAAATAAATGTAAATTACCTAGTGAAACGTATAATTACTCACTGAGACATTAAGCTAATTTCTTTAGAATAAATCATCAATTAATATTCAGAGATGGCTCAAAGTTGCTATTGAAAATGTTAATTGTTAAAGGGTGTTTTCAGGTTTAAACACTATGCCTACTTTAAAGGAGAACTATGAGGTGAGTTTGTTTCACTCACCTCATAGTTCTAGCTGGCCTGTGACAATGAGACTGTCACAGGTTGGCTCAGTAGATCGGGAGGTGAGCGAACACACACCGGTGTTCGCTCACCTCTCGATCCTGTCACGGCTCTCTGGCTCTCACTATAGCTCGCGGTATACTGAGCCTAGGGTGACGGGAGGACGCTAGTTTGTGTCCTCCCGTTACCCTAAGGAGAACTATGGGGAAAAGCCTTAACCCCATAGTTCTCTTTTAAATCAAACCCTATAAGCAAGGAACTTAGTAATTTACTGTTTGCTGGAGTTTGCAGAAGGTAAAACAGTGCAACCAGCCACAGTATTATTGTCTTTCTTGTTTTTTGTTTCTCTAAGGTGTATATCCATGCATCTATATTACAGGTGGCACATAAAGGAAGCCTATACTAAAGAACGCCACTAACACGCCGAAAATCATCCGATTTTCGGCAGGTTTTCCAGCATGCTCGGAAGACGAAAAGAAGCGGCCGCACGCTGCCCATACACCTGCCGATTATCATACAATCGCGGGATCACCCGCGATTATCGCACGATAATCGGCAGGTGTATGGGCACCTTTAGGCTGCCACTGATGACCTCCCTTTATGACAATTCTAGCTTTCTGGATGTTATTATTATTATTATTATTATTATAATACAGGATTTATATAGCGCCAACAGTTTGCGCAGCGCTTTACAATATAAGGAAGACATTACAATTACAACACAATTCAAGACTAGATGGTAAGGAGGGCCCTGCCCCTGAGGGCTTACAATCTAAAAATTGCATCAGTACTGTCACTGGTTTGGAACAAGTATGCATATTATGAGCTCTGATTAAAATCTGGCTTTCCTGCTCTGCAGGTTTGTTCAAACTTCCAGAAAGTATTGAAGCCAGTGACAGCCAGGAAACTAGCATTTTCAGAGAAGAATGGGCAGATCTCATGTTTCTCTAAACACAGAATTCCTTTCACATGAAATTATATTCTATAATAGGCCTCTAATGGGGGTGCTAATTGGAACATTTATTACAGTTTCAAATGTCTAATCACAGCAAATCCTAGGCAGTCATGACCACATGTTAACTGGTGTGATTATATACTGAATCTTAAATAAATGAACTGATTAGCATTCCATCTGAGTGCAAATTAAAACTGCTTCAATGTGTCATGAGTGTTGTGGGTTTTGCATTAAGCACATAAGATTTGTTTCTGTTGATTGCTGGGGTCTGCCACACCTGAGTAGCATTTGTAACTATCATGAGATGATTTTTGCTGGATCTGACTGAATAAAGCTGGATGTCAGGATATGTGTTGCCCCTAAGGTGCCTGCTAGTGGCACTGTGTTTCCCACTTTGGTCACATGTAGTTTCCATAGCCACCAGCTGATGTACCCAGTATTCAGCGGAATACTCCTCCTAGCCTAAAGGGAGCCATACACCTATAGATTTTCTGCATTTGTCTCTATGGTCAGATGGAAAAAGTGCAACAGCTTCCTCCATCTAGGCTAAACTGTGTGGATGGAGGAATCTCCCACTGGGCAAAGCTTCAGTATGTTGCTGTTTGGCCCCGTGGCTCATAAAACACATGAACAATGCCTATATCCAATCAGATTATTCAGGTATTTTGATAGCCAGCGGGGCCAAATAGCAAGATGCTGAAGCTTGGCCCAGTGGGAGATTCCTCCATCCACACACTTCAGCATAGATGGAGGAATCTGCTGCACTTTTTCCATCTGACCATCCAAAATATATAAAAAAATCTATAGGTGTATGACTATTTTTACTCTTACTGCCTTAGCACTGGTGCATAATCTATACTGGACTTGCTCTACCCATGCCCTCTGCAATACTGGCAGTGTACGAGTAAAGAAAGAAAGAAAGAAAGGTTCTGGTCACTATGTTGCCTTAAAGAAGGGACCCCGCATGGCCCCCGCAAAAGAAGTAAATGCTTTTGACTGAGTGCTGGTAATCTCCATCTTCTACAATTTTGGGAAAACACAGCACTATCCATGTAATCACTACGAGCACCACGACCACTAATGAAGGTCCAATTGCTGTTAGGAGCGCAGGTGACACATCATAATATTACATCGTTTCTGGAAGCCAGTACATTAAAACTTTCTTTTGCTAAAACATCTCATTCCAACTATTTTCTATTTAAGCTGACTTAAAGTGACTTCATCATGAGAGAAGAGTGGGAGCTGCCATTGCCATTTTTTTTCTCACAGCAATGCAAATGAAAAGCTTGCACAACTACATTTACAAAGCAAAAAGAAAGCTATATACATACATATATACATACATACATCTACTTAAAATGACATACATTTATGTTAAATTACTTACCATACAATAAATCTGTAATATATCATAATAAATAGGATACAATTGTGTAATCTTTCAACAGCAGTATTTATTTTCTTCCCAATTCCAATAGATTTTTAAGTTTCAAGATTAACATCAGCAAAGTTACAGAGAAGTACATGTACACATGATCAACATTCAGCTGTCATGCAGTAACAATTATTGAAATACTGAGCCTTTGTTTTTCTGTTATTATTAAAGTACCCATACACCTGCCGATTATCGTATGATAATCGCGGGTGATCCTGCGATCGTAGACAATCGGCAGGTGTATGGAAGGCGTGCGACCGTTTCTACTGTACGGTCGCACGTATTTTGTCTTCCAAGCACGCTGGAAAACCTGCCGAAAATCGTAAGATTTTCGGCGGGTTAGTGGCACGCTTGGAAGACAAATGCCGAACGGGCCGGTGTGCGCAAGCGCACACTGCCCGCTCAGCATTGGAATCATTGGAAGCCCTCCCCTCAGCGGGGAGGGCTTGCGATGATCGCAAGTATGATCTGCATGTCCATGATGGGTAGATCGTATGAGATTTTAATTGCCTTACAACCATCGCACAACGAAAGTCGTGCAATGGTTGTAAGGTGTATGGCCAGCTTTAGACATGGAACATTAGCAAACCACCTGGGGATCATTAGAGAAGAAAATATAACAAGTCACATCCTCTACCACAGAAATAAAAGTTGTTGGAGAAAAAAATCTTATTTTACCTTCATATAAAAGATCTGTGAACAAACAAGAAGAAACATGGTCAGTGATGAAAGCTTTGTAGCAAGGAAGGAAAGAACTGAGGAAGCAAGATATACAACAGATAGCTTGATTTGCTCTTCCATTTTATTCTAAGACACTGGATTTCCCCTAACAAAAAAAAACACAAAACACTTCATGCCCCCTCAACATGCAAGCATTACAGAGAGGTAAAGCTTACAGGTGAAAGTGAGGCAGTTTAAAAAATAAAAAAAAACTTCTTCCTAATAAGATATACAGTAGTGGCTAGTTTAAATTGAGGTTTGGAGAAGTTTAAACATTCTTGTCCATAATCTGTCCATAATCTGTTCAAGATGGGACAGGACAACCAAATATGCAACATATCTGAAATTACAGCTTCTAAACACAGGCCGAGGAGTGAAGAATGGAGATACACCAGTTCATGTACCAGTGGGTGAAGACTTTAAAGTCAGAATCAGTTTAGATTACATTATTGCAGCAAGAAGCAGCTGTGGAGCAAATGTGTTGCTAGTCTTCCTCAGATTTAGCACTATTAAGGTCCTTTTCCCACTTGGAAACATAAGTATGGGCTGTGGGTTTGGTTAGATGGATAAGCTGAGCAGTGGCGGACCTAAGGAACAAGGGTCCCTGCTGCAAGATTCTTTTTCAATCTGACCACACCCCCCCCTACACCCACCCACTCAGGGGAACGTGACTGCCAAAACTTTGTCCATTGGACCATCTCTACCTCACTCAGCCCCCCCCCAGCCTTGGGCCCTGGTGCAGTTACACCAGCTGCACCAGCAGTAGGTCCGCCCCTGAAGCTGAGAATAAAAGACAGATTTCAATTTAGGAGAGCGAGGCATGTGGTAGCAGACATGTGCCAGAAAATATGTACTGAGATGTGATCCACCAAGGAAATGCAGCAGCATTTAGAGCAAGAGGGGGTCAAAAAGCACTCACCAGCAGTCAGTAGTGATCGGTCACTCTACCCATGTGTGCAGACTGAGGAGGCAATGAGGTGGACTGGCATGCAGAATACAATCACCCCAGGTAGCATGCAGGCTCTATGCAACCCAGCTAGCGCGTGGTAATTTGGTCTGGCTACTCATGAGTGCCCCTCCCCCACAATGTTTTTTTATTTTTTATTTATGGTTTCTCTTTATAAAAGGGTATGTAAAGTCTAACAATTAACTTCTCGCATTTGGTCTATTTTGGACTGATATATACAGTGTGTGTGTGTGTGTGTGTGTGTATGTATGTATGTATGTATGTATGTGTATATATATATAGATATAGATCTATATGTATATATGTATAGATATAGGTATATATATAACAATAATTGAAAGCATGTCATTAGTTCTGCTTCATAAGGGGGAAAAGGCTGTTAATCTTGCTAGAAATTCAGAGCTGTCTTGAGTCCCATACATACTTTCTGTGTTATCTCAAAGAGGCTATTTAGACTTGCTAGTTTTAATCATTGACTCCAGAATTACAAGCCTTTATGTTGTGGAGTTGAGAGTGGTAGTCATTATTTAAAAAGCCAAAAGACTTAGGAGTTGAGTGCATTTCTGGTAGATAAACAGGTATTTTTTTCTGTCTGTGTCAGGTCTTTAAAGAGATACAAAACTGGCAAATGTACATGCATGTGTTGCAGAGGTTACTGCATATGTTTGTTTTTGTTTGTTTTTTGCCTTGCCATACACTTAAAGAGTATGTGATTGCTGAAAAATATATTGTGTATGATGTAATTTGTAGGGATGCACCGATACTTTTCTGGTACCAGTGCTGTATACTTTTCATTTTCATGCGAACTACCAGGGTTGCAGCGGTTGCAGCTGGGACCTAGCTCTGGTACTCCACCACTGTCCTGAAATCATTCGTCAATATTGTTTTAGAAAAACTGTCACATGACAATAAACAAAAGTGTATCAGTACTTGTACTTGTAAGTACTTGGGCAAGTATCGGTACTTGCAAAACTGGTATCTGTGCATCCCTTTATTTATATTTATAAAAACAAAATCATACATTAAAACAGAGATGTACAAATCCCAGGAGCTCCGTGTGCTCCTTACAAATGACAGCTGCCTCCTAACTTTTGAATGTTTCTCTAGTCTAGTCTTGGAGCTCGAAAAGTATCTGTACTTGTACTTGTAACGAGTACGGTACTTGGTGTCGGTGCATCCCTAGTATTTTGTTGTAAATACTCTCACATTTTTTGCATTTTGAAATATGAACTCAATGACCCAGTGTCTAAGACTATTTTTCCATGTCTGTTTGTGATAAATATCTAGAGTCATGTTTCCAGTTAGAAACTACAATGTGAAAATCCTGCTCCAGGAGTTTTCCTGTACAGGTCAATGACAAATGTTTACATTAATGTAATTTTAGGTTTCTGTGGTTTTCTCCCAGGTGGAGCAAAATAAATTGTGTGTATTAACTATACTAAAAAAAATGTATTTGCTTTTCTCAACTATGTGTTTAAAAATATATTATAACACAATACATTGTATTAATCATTACAAATTATAATATGACATTTAAAAAACATGTGTGGTAATACAAGAAAAGTATGTAAAAAAAACAATAAAAAAAGCTTAATGGGAATGTTTAGTCATCTTTAATGATAATTTAGATATACAGTACATGTAAAAGACATCAACATGATGTATATAATCTTTTCACTCTTAACCTTTTGAAAAAAATCTATGTATAGTTTATTACTGTATAAAAAAACTAGGGGCTTCCTTAAAAATGACAGCTGCCTCCTAACTTTTTTGAAGTTTTCTCTAATCTAGTCTTGGAGCTGGAAAAGTATCGGTACTTGTACCAAGTATGGTACTTGGTATCTGAACATCCCTACTGCATAGTCTTATGCTCTAACCACGCGACTTGACAGTGAACCTGTTTCTGATTTACTTACACATTGCTGACTTGGTCTGCCCTTTGACCTCTCTCTGTTCTGCCTCCTTGTTATTGACCTCAGCTAGCTAGCCTGACCACAGCTTATCTCTGCTATCCCCAGTATGAGCGTGGCTAAGTTCCTGACCACGTCTTCTCTCTGCCAATCTTAGGTGTGACCACAGCTTGTCTCCTGACTATGATTCTGCCTGCTACCCTGCTTGCTTCCTGTCTTCTTGACCACTGCTTATCATGACCACCCTTCCTGCCAGATGTTCCCAAGCGTCTTGCCAGCTGTTGCAATAATCTGGACTTCTGGCACTTCCTGGGCAAATTGTGGAATAGGAAATAGTTTTTATTTTACCAACTTTGTCCCATTGTAAAGATTTCTTCTAACTTCCAGCCTTGTAGATACAAGAGGAAGTGAGGGAAAATCTCTCTCAGGTGTCAAATATAGACTTCTGGTTGTTTTTGGCAGGAATTGACAAGCGTCAAAACAGTATGCAAGCACTTAAATAAGCAGCCAATAGAAAGAGCTCTGTAGTGTATGCGTTGCTATCTGCTATCAATGGCAGCATTGTGGTTTGCAGTCTGTTCCTTCAAAGTATCAGCTGTGGGTACCACATAAATGTGGGAACACATGAGTATGCACTAAAGAGCTTGCAGGGAACAGCGTTTAAATTAAACAAGTTGGCAGTGAAAGCTCCTCCTCCATAGCACATATTTTATAGCACCTTTTTAAATGAGCCTGCTAATGTGGTGTCATGATTCCAAAGATGTAAGCCCACAAGTGAGCAGGTGGTGTGGTTTCCCCTGGGGTGCCATGTCTAAGGGCCAGCTCGTATTTTGCCAGGGCCCCCTTACAGAACTGTGGACTTGGCTGCATGATGATTCCAAATTGTGACCACCAGGTTCACCCTGCTCAACTGTAGAGACTACCCATACACACAGGAGAAGAAGACTGTGGCTGTGCTCCAGTCAATGCTGGCAAAGGTGTGATAGCAACAGAGAAGACAGAGATCCAACAGAAAATTAACCAGGAGAAGAAAGCTGAGTTGGTACATGAAAAGCAGAATCACAGCAGTAAAGAGGTAAGAACAACCCCAAGCCTGTGGAAGCAGAGGTGATAGATCAGCACTGCAGCTTATCCGTGACAATTGGTAATTTGTTGCTCTAAAAGTGAACAAATGCATTAGTTTGCCTTTTACCCAAAATTGTAATAACGTGGGTTCAGGTGAAACAATGGTTAGATCCAAAGACAAATGTTATCCTTAATTGCAATGTATGGCACTGAGAGGAAGTATTTTGTGCTAAGAAAATGGTTGTCACTGTGGTCCTGTAATGCTTTTGTTTGGGAATTTCTTGTAATAACACAGCTTCTCCTTATTGGCTTTGGGAAAGAGCTGGCAGGCACAGGGCAACATATTAAACGCCTATTAATGGCCACCAGGATAAAAAGGAAAAATATCTTTACAATCACCCTGCAAACATTTGTGGCTTCTTGTTGGCAGAAGGGTCAAATAATGATCCATCCATCATATCTACATGTCATGTGCCTCATTTTATAACACAAACCGTAGCAAACATAATAGGGGGAATTGATAAAAACTGGAGCAGTTGTACATGGTAATCAATTAGTTTCTCTCTTTAATTTATTTTCAAAGCTTAACTGAACAAACTGAAAATAGAAGCTGATTGGTTGCTATAGGCAACTGCTCTGAATTCCATATGGTACAGTTTTTATGCATCCCCCCCCCTCTCAACTATGTGTTTAAAAATATATTATAACACAATACATTGTATTAATCATTACAAATTATAATATGACATTTAAAAAACATGTGTGGTAATACAAGAAAAGTATGTAAAAAAAACAATAAAAAAAGCTTAATGGGAATGTTTAGTCATCTTTAATGATAATTTAGATATACAGTACATGTAAAAGACATCAACATGATGTATATAATCTTTTCACTCTTAACCTTTTGAAAAAAATCTATGTATAGTTTATTACTGTATAAAAAAACTAGGGGCTTCCTTAAAAATGACAGCTGCCTCCTAACTTTTTTGAAGTTTTCTCTAATCTAGTCTTGGAGCTGGAAAAGTATCGGTACTTGTACCAAGTATGGTACTTGGTATCTGAACATCCCTACTGCATAGTCTTATGCTCTAACCACGCGACTTGACAGTGAACCTGTTTCTGATTTACTTACACATTGCTGACTTGGTCTGCCCTTTGACCTCTCTCTGTTCTGCCTCCTTGTTATTGACCTCAGCTAGCTAGCCTGACCACAGCTTATCTCTGCTATCCCCAGTATGAGCGTGGCTAAGTTCCTGACCACGTCTTCTCTCTGCCAATCTTAGGTGTGACCACAGCTTGTCTCCTGACTATGATTCTGCCTGCTACCCTGCTTGCTTCCTGTCTTCTTGACCACTGCTTATCATGACCACCCTTCCTGCCAGATGTTCCCAAGCGTCTTGCCAGCTGTTGCAATAATCTGGACTTCTGGCACTTCCTGGGCAAATTGTGGAATAGGAAATAGTTTTTATTTTACCAACTTTGTCCCATTGTAAAGATTTCTTCTAACTTCCAGCCTTGTAGATACAAGAGGAAGTGAGGGAAAATCTCTCTCAGGTGTCAAATATAGACTTCTGGTTGTTTTTGGCAGGAATTGACAAGCGTCAAAACAGTATGCAAGCACTTAAATAAGCAGCCAATAGAAAGAGCTCTGTAGTGTATGCGTTGCTATCTGCTATCAATGGCAGCATTGTGGTTTGCAGTCTGTTCCTTCAAAGTATCAGCTGTGGGTACCACATAAATGTGGGAACACATGAGTATGCACTAAAGAGCTTGCAGGGAACAGCGTTTAAATTAAACAAGTTGGCAGTGAAAGCTCCTCCTCCATAGCACATATTTTATAGCACCTTTTTAAATGAGCCTGCTAATGTGGTGTCATGATTCCAAAGATGTAAGCCCACAAGTGAGCAGGTGGTGTGGTTTCCCCTGGGGTGCCATGTCTAAGGGCCAGCTCGTATTTTGCCAGGGCCCCCTTACAGAACTGTGGACTTGGCTGCATGATGATTCCAAATTGTGACCACCAGGTTCACCCTGCTCAACTGTAGAGACTACCCATACACACAGGAGAAGAAGACTGTGGCTGTGCTCCAGTCAATGCTGGCAAAGGTGTGATAGCAACAGAGAAGACAGAGATCCAACAGAAAATTAACCAGGAGAAGAAAGCTGAGTTGGTACATGAAAAGCAGAATCACAGCAGTAAAGAGGTAAGAACAACCCCAAGCCTGTGGAAGCAGAGGTGATAGATCAGCACTGCAGCTTATCCGTGACAATTGGTAATTTGTTGCTCTAAAAGTGAACAAATGCATTAGTTTGCCTTTTACCCAAAATTGTAATAACGTGGGTTCAGGTGAAACAATGGTTAGATCCAAAGACAAATGTTATCCTTAATTGCAATGTATGGCACTGAGAGGAAGTATTTTGTGCTAAGAAAATGGTTGTCACTGTGGTCCTGTAATGCTTTTGTTTGGGAATTTCTTGTAATAACACAGCTTCTCCTTATTGGCTTTGGGAAAGAGCTGGCAGGCACGGGCCAAAAT
>NW_017306436.1:906477-924965 GCF_000935625.1 Nanorana parkeri | reverse complement strand
CCCCCCAATATGTTATTTTTTCCAACTGTTTAAAAATTAGATGCGAAAACCAGACGCGTTTCAATGTATTATATGTCACTTACAGAAGATGTTTGCTTTTGTGTTCGGGACCATTTACTCTAAAATAGAAGTATTGTTCAGAAGACAAAAGAAAAGCCAATAAATGGCTTACACAAACCAGTTATATGGTTTTAAAAATTGTAAACTGAATACATTTTACTACATGTCCTTTCACTAAAGAGTGGGTTTGACCAGCTATTATTTCCCTGGTGCTCATTGCTGCTATTTACCCTTTATCCCAGTGGTAAATGGACAGAGGTGATAAGAAATAATAAGAGTATTTTATGATGGCAACCCTTGATAATTTTAAAATGGATAATGGTTGCTATAGAAACATGTACAATAAATCTCAGGAACAGGCAGTGTATAAACATGTCCAGGTTCTGAAACTTAGAGGACCCTGTTCCAAGTCAGAGTTTAAGAGTGTGACCAATTCTCCAGAAGCAACAACTGTGTATGTTTTTCATTCTGTCATTGCACAAAAATGTTGAAATAAGGCTTAATTTCCCAAATGACCTTTCTAGACTGATTCCTAAATAGGAGGGTCATCTTTCATTCTAATAAAAGTGGAGTTTTCCTTTAAATTCAACTCAGGTTCTTTTGCTATATTAGCTAATATTAAATACTTTACTTTTCCATTATTTTTTTTTGCCAAATTTAATTGAAAAACAAAATAAAAGTACAGTAAAGACTTTACTTAAAGAAACCTTAAAGGCTGTTCATCTTCTTGATGTGTTCTGCATTATCGTGTTTGAGGACCAAAATGTACTGTTTATTCATAACAAAGACATGGCTTTTGCACTTTTGCACACTACATGCAAAAATTAAGATTAGTTTCACATTCAAATGCCTTCATTTAATCCTTTTGAAAAGGGGGAGAACGCACACTGATGACAGTTTGCTATTTTGTGCTCAACTTTTCCTGTATTTGCATTAAACAGTACTTCTGAAGCAGAAGATAATTATTTCTTAAAATCATAGCTGATAGCTGACCATCAGGTTCATCAGTATGTTGTGTATAATGCTATGATGAAATAAAAAAAAAATTAAAAAGAAAGACCAAATAAATGCAAAAACATTTACAGTATTTTCTTGCTGGACATTCACTGAACCCAGCAGGAAATCTGCAAACCCCAAACAGTCTCTAAACCCAACTGAAGTCTTGGCCAATTTGCAAGCTTTCCCTAAAATAAGTGCATGGATAGCTTGGATACCTTGGCAATGTCATGGTGGACATATGCAAATACAAAACAAATTGTAAAAAATAGTGATCAGCGGGGAGTGGGTGTTTTTAATGCAAATTAAAGAGCAGCATTGGAAGTACATAAATACTTTAAATAACATGCTTGAGGGATGCCTTAAACATGCATGTGAAGTTGCCCTCCTGTACGATGTACTCCTGAAAAGTTGATATAAATTAAAAAAACTACTGCTATAACAGTAAATGACATTTTCTGGCTAGCTTCATTCTGTTTGTAAAAAATGATGTGGTGTACAACTTAAAATCCTATTTATTTTTATAAATGTATTTTTTTATTTATTTTTTAGAATGTTAACTGTCACAACTCTCATCACAAATGACAGCCCTTTGTCAGAGCTTCTGAATGTCTGAGTCGCAGTTCATGTCACTGACCAAATATGTGTACAGTGTACTCACCTTTAAAGAAAAAAAAAGGCATGGTTGGGCCCCCCTTCAAAATTAATTTGATAAGTGTTTAGTATGGATTTTGAGAAGGAATCCAAATATTTTTTTTCTTTAAGGGAAAGTACATATTTTTTTAATAAAAAAGTGTATGGTTCCATTAAGAAAAAAATAATGGTTTGAGGTCCCACCTAAAATCCATACAAGACCCTTGTCTAGGCATGCAGCCTGGTGACAAGAAAAGGTGGCACTGCGAGTGTGCAAACCCCACCCCCTACTCCTGAACTATACCAGGCCACACGCCCCTTAAGATTGGGAGAGTTTCTTTCAGGGGGGAAACACAAAGCCTACCCCTTCAAAGCACCTTGTCCCCATGTTGATGGAGACAAGGGTTTCATCCCAACATGTGGGCATCTGCAGGGCACACCTACCGGATGTGGCAATCTGCAGGGCAGACTTATTGGAATCTGGAAGTCTCCTTTATAACAAGGGGACCCCCAGACATTAAGGTAAGGATTACATAGTACCCATTGTTACTCATTCAGAAAAAAAAGTTAAATGGTAAATAAAAACACCCACAACTTAGAATGTAATTTATTGAAACAAACAGTGTCAACCAATGTTAACCCAATGCTATTATGTTGTCCAGTAATGTAGATCCAACGTTAATCACCCTTCTCCCGCTAGTACTCTTGTTGCAAATTACAGTGCCCGGCCTATTGCTAAATATAAAAAATTGACTGGGGATCCTAGATGACACCATTGACCAAATATGGTCTCTACTTGACCAAATATGGTCTCTGTACATCACCTGGGACCCCATCCAGTTTATCAGCATTCAGCAGCTGGCTGAGGACCGTTATTTGTGACAGAAATGTGATGGTAGAAGAATGCTGTGGCGTGGTACATCAGGGCATCATTCATGGTGATTGCCGTTGGATCAGAGGGACCGAGCAGAACAGAAAAATAGTTTAAAAAGTACAAAAAAAGTAAATATAAAACGATTCAGCGGAGCTAGCAATGACAGCTAGCTCCGCCCAACAGTTTTCTATTGTCCTGCGGTTCTGCTGCTGTCAAGAAAAAAAAAACTCTCCCGGGCGCTCTGGGAGTCTCCCGCTCCCGGCCGCCAAGGAGAGAAACACTGCTTTTTCTTTTTATTCTGTATTCTGACATGTAGCTGTGTCAGAATAGAAAAAAAAAAGATTTTTGCCCAAAGGAATGCATTGCTAGATTCCTATTGGCTATTTCAATTTGCAATAGCCAATAGTAAACTAGCATTGTACCCGCCCTCTGTTGATGGACCTGATGGAGAACTGCAGCAGAGGGCAGGTACAATGCTAGTTTACTATTGGCTATTGCAAATTGAAATAGCCAATAGGAATCTAGCAATGCATTCCAATGGGCAAACATTTAAAAAAAAATTCTATTCTGACACGGCTCCGTTTTGTAGCGTGTTCATACGGCCTGTAATACGCCCTGGTGTGAACCATACCCATAGGAAATAATGGGATTTTGGTGTTTGAGCGTTTTGCAGAGCGTTGGAACGCGCTACAAAACGCCCAGGTGTGAACCAGGCTGACACGTGAACCTTGAATTAATTAACCACCTTTTTATATGCAGAAAATTTCAGATTCTATATACAAACAACAAAATGTGAACCTTGATTAATAAACCACCTTTTTATATGCAGAAAATTTCAGATTCTATATACAAACAACAAAAAGGTAAAAGATATAAAATAAAAAAATCTGTAAAATCTTCTTTTTGATCCAAACGGTCAGTGTTCTTTTTCTATTGAGCACCATGCTCTTTTTCCTTTATTTGTGTTTAAATCATGTGAAATTCACACTCACTAGCTGTTGTTGGTCACCTTGTTACGCGCTGACCATGAATTGTTTGTCGATTGCCTGATCCAGAGGAAGGATGTCCTTCAGCTTGATAGGGTCCAGAGAAGGGTAACAAAATTAATAAGGGGGCGGAGGACCTAAGATATAAGGAAAAATTACAAAAATTCTACTTATTAACTCTGGAGAAGAGGCGATTAGGAGGGAATATGATTACAATGCACAAATTGTTGAACAGCAATGGGAGAATTGGTAATAAACTGTTTAATCTAAGGTCTGTAAGAAAACAAGACAACACCACCTGAGAACCAAAACTGCAAAAGGGATTCTTTATTGTTAGAGCAGTAAATCTGTGGAACGTCCTTCCATGGATAGTGGTGTCAGCTGCAAGTATGGACACATTAAAAAAAATCTTTAGATGCCTTTCTCAGTAAATACAATATACAGGTGTTTAGGAATTCTTAGTGACCAATGTATACACACACACATAGGTTGAACTAGATGGACCTGTGTCTTTATTCAACTTTAACAACTATGTAACTATATGAAAAAATTGAAAAATAAGATATTTCCCCCAGTTGGCTTAAAAATGGGCTAAAGTATCACCAGAGAACAATTTGTAAGAGATTATAGGGTAGAAATTGCGTGGGATATGGGCAGTGCCTGTGCTTAACTTTGTTTTTGCATATGAGGATTTAGTACTTGCCTTGCCTAATAGCATCAAAATTGGTTTATATTGTCACTTGCTTTGAGATATAATAGATTGGGAGGAATCTATTTATATCTGGAGCTAAACTGGAGCACATATAATTTGGAGCTGTTACCAGTCAGCTTCTCTTTTCAGTTTGTTCAGTTAAGTTTTGAGTATGAAAAAGAGAATATGATCCGTTGCCATGGGCAACTTCTCCAGATTATGTCTGTTCCAGTTTCGATAAATTCCCCTCATTGTATTTTGAATTGGTAGCACAAAGATCTGCAACTTGTCACATTATTTTACAAAATGCAGTCACAGCTTTTGTCGTGAGGAAAACAGGTTGTTTCCATTACTGATATAAGAAAATTATAGGGGTCAGTCCCACTATACTTAAAACTGCTGACAATTTCAGCCAAAAATAGCTTTTAGTCCTTCTATATTTCATAGTTCAAGTGTCTTTTATGTATTCTAATGTTTTACTGCATAATTGCATTAATGAACTCAGGCTGGCCCTGTACACATAACAATAATAATATTAGTTATAATGTACTATCCAATCCCTTCATTATTTTACAACAAAGTCAAAATGAATTAATGCATTACTTTATGTACATTACATATTTTATGCTAGTGACTTGATGAATATAGCATTTTTTGTCCAGCTGGCAATAAACACTTTAAATAATTGAGACATTGAGCATTTTGTCATCTTATTTTGAACAGGGACATTTTTTATTATAAACAAACTGCCTAATATTTAGCCAATATCAATTTAATCAAAAGATGACATAATTCTGGGTCAAATACAACACTACATCGATTAAATAATTCCTGTGAAATCAAAAAGAAAATATTTTAGTAAGTTCAAAGCAAAATTAGTGGAACTTAAAGATGTAAATAGAACTCCAGTCACAACAGAAAAAAGTCTGTAAAATTAATTTAAAAAAAAATCATTGCTCACCCTAACTCCAATGCCACCATGCCGTAAGCCTTCCTTATACTAACATTAAAGTGGAAAAAAGCTTCTAAACCACCATTGTAGCACCTCCTTCTACCCTTCTAAGCCTTACAAGTGGCCTATAACATGATAGGCAGCCTGACTGGCCAATAGTTAGGTTTAAGAAATGGAAGGGATTAGTGTCAGGCCTCTTAAACCTGGAATCCATGTTCATATTTGTTACAGCATCCTCAGATTTTAGGCAGCAGGGTAGCAATGTATAGCCAGTGGTGGTATGAGGCGATCTTCCCATTCCAGGTTTTCTGAAGCTTACTTTTTTGATTTTGTAACTCTTTGAGGTATATTTATAAAGCTGTGCAACATTTACTACAGGTGAATAAATCACTGTAATTTAGAAACATGCACTGGGAAGATTCACCTGCAGTGAATGTTTGCTAAATATCATGATTTTTTTTTTCAGTTAGCCTTTTTTGAATAAAGTATGGTAAATATCTACAGTATCTCACAGAAGTGAGTACACCCCTCACATTTTTGTAAATATGTTATCATATCATTTCATGTGACGACAGAGAAGAAATGACACTTTGCTACAATGTAAAGTAGTGAGTGTACAGCTTGTATATCAGTGTACATTTGCTGTCCCCTCAAAATAACTCAACACACAACCATTAATGTCTAAACCGCTGGCAACAACAGTGAATACACCCCTAAGTGAAAATGTCCAAATTTGGCAAAATTAGCTATTTTCCCTCCCCGGTGTCATGTGACTTGTCGTGTTACAAGGTCTCAGGTGTGAATGGGGAGCATGTGTGTTAAATGTGGTGTTATCGATCTCACGCTCTCTCTCTGAGGATCTGAAAATGAACCTGGCCTTAGGGCACAGGTGGAGTAAATCCAGCCTTGCGTATGAGTGCTGCCAGCATTGCTGCAGAGGTTAAAGGGGTGGGGGATCAGCCTGTCAGTGCTCAGACCATACACCGCATACTGCATCAAATTGGTCTGCATGGCTGTCGTCCCAGAAGGAAGCCTCTTCTAAAGATGATGTACAAGAAATCACAGAAACAGTTTGCTGAAGACAAGCAAACTAAGGATATGGATTACTGGAACCATGTCCTGTGGTCTGATGAGACCAAGATACACTTATTTGGTTCAGATGGTGTCAAGTGTGTGTGTGGCGGCAACCAGGTGAGGAGTACAAAGACAAGTGTGTCTTGCCTACAGTCAAGCATGGTGGTGGCAGTGTCATGGTCTGGGGCTGCATGAGTGCTGCTGACACTGGGGAGCTACAGTTCATTGAGGATTGAGGGAACCATGAATGCCAACATGTACTGTGACATACTGAAGCAGAGCATGATCCCCTCCCTTCGGAGTCTGGGCCGCAGGGCAGTATTTCATCATGATAACGACCCCAAACACACCTCCAAGTCGACCACTGCCTTGCTAAGGAAGCTGAGGGTAAAGGTGATGGACTGGCCAAGCATGTCTCCAGAACTAAACCCTATTGAGAATATGTGGGGCATCCTCAAATGGAAGGTGGAGGAGCACAAGGTCTCTAACATCCACCAGCTCCGTGATGTCGTCATGGAGGAGTGGAAGAGGACTCCAGTGGCAACCTGTGAAGCTCTGGTGAACTCCATGCCCAAGAGGGTTAAGGCAGTGCTGGAAGATAATGGTGGCCACACAAAATATTGACACTTTGGGCCCAATTTAGAAATGTTTACTTAGGGGTGTACTCACTTTTGTTGCCAGCGTTTTAGACATTAATGGCTGCGTGTTGAGTTTTTTTGAAGGGACAGCAAATGTACACTGATATACAAGCTGTACACTAACTACTTTACATTGTAGCAAAGTGTCATTTCTTCTCTGTCGTCACATGAAATGATATGATAACATATTTACAAAAATGTGAGGGGTGTACTCACTTCTGTGAGAATACTGTATGTGCCTGGATAACATTTTAAAAATTTTGTTTGCTTGTTTGGTAATGGTACAGAACAGGCACTAAAAAACAATGTGTGTGTGTGTCTGTAGCCCTAGAGTCTTCATTAACACTGGTCCCTTATTTAAAGAATCTTCACTAATTTTTAATCTCCTATTTATTTTGTTTTGCTATTTAAATTTTAAAATCTAGAACATTTTCATGATTAGATATTCTAAGTAACCACAGGTCCCCTAACCCAATAATACTATGGCTTCTCATCCCCATATATAAATGAAGGAGTATTAAATGACTCTATATTGCATATGCTTGTACTAAAAAGCTCTCCCTTTGTCACCAGTAATGTCACTACCCCAGAACTAACGCGTACAATATGCAGTATGCCAGTTTCACAGAGACTCTGGATATAGTGCATGGCAATTTCCTATCACTGTGCCGATGGCTAACATTCTACTGTCAATCCTGTATATAGAGTGATGTATCCTTGTAGAGAAAAATATGCTTTTGTCCATGTTAAGTGAAAATACAGTCTATTTCTCGTAACATTTTTGTAAATACCACCTATAAAAAGGCTTATTTTTGCGTAACAGGATTAACAAACATTATAATAAACATTGCATAATACAATAAAGAGCATGCAAATTAGATGGAGAGGCTGTATAATTATATCACTTGATTAGTTAAATATGATTAGTTGATGAAACATTTTGTCATTAAATAATGAGTACTGTTTAAAAGTATGTAGAGAGTAGTTAATAAAATATGCCCAAATTCGTCTAAATTAATGAATGTTTTGATACTGGTAATTGCATAATATGATTAAAATTGAGTGTTACAAATTATGGTGTAATCTTCAGAAATAATAAAGTTTCAGCTAATAATGTATGTAGCGGCTGCCTGTCATGTGACAACGCTTAGTACTTCGATTTTGGAATCTTTTCAAATCTAGGAACATTGATTCTGGTGTAGGGATAGACAGAAGAAGTGCAATCTATCAGTATGAAATGACATGAAGACTATATCGGTGTGTGCAGATATATAGATATATATATCTATATATATAGATATATAGATATATATATCTATATATATACACACTGTATAATAGCAAGAAGAATGAGAGGAGTTAACGTTTATAAACTAATTTTAACTTCATTCAACAAACTGAACCATTTAATAATTTTTAGTAAAGTAAGTATAGTAAAGGTCTAAACTTCTGACAATGCTTTTATTGCTGCCCGCGCCTTCCTGACCCTGTGATAACTGAACGTTATATTTTTTAAACGTGATCACAGAAACAGGCAGTGAGGGTAAATCTCCCCAATGAGGTCTAAAACAGAAATACAGATTTTAGGTATTTCATACTCTATGCAAGACTAAAGAAAAATGTCTTGCCTGGAGTTAAGATAAAGAGAAGGTCAATTCACCTATGGCTACTTTGCAGAATGTGTGACTGTGGCCATTATCATTGATCATTCAAAGAATACAGAAAACAGGATGTCACAGGAAGGCATTCTATTCTGCTAAAGGCCCACATTTATTTATTTAATGTATAAAAATAACAAAAACCAGCCAAAATTAAAACACTTTTCACATAGCACATTTACTTGATTTTTTAATGGGGTTAATTTATAAAAAAATCCAATAGTCATCAGCACCATTAAGGTGCACTAGTGCCACGTGAACCCATATGTGGGGAATGTTCCATTAAAATATATTTCCCAGCATTTTTTCTTTTCATGCTTTCCACTCACTTACTGAACTTCCAACTTTATTATAAAATGATTGAAAGATGTGAGCAGTGCATGTTTCCCTGTGCAATAAACATATTATTAAAACTGTACTGAATTAAATTGGAGGAAATCAACTTCTAAGCACTTCCTGATTTTGTTTTCTTTTTATTTATATAAATGAAGTTTGCACAACATTTTATTTTAATTGGCTGTTTTTTATTTTTAACATTTACTGGAGGGTTTCCATTTGGCCAAGTGATCAGGAACAGATGCCTGTGAGGAGTGGAATATTTACAGCTTCTAAATGCTGGGTGACTGCTGGTGCAATTTGCATATTTGTGCTGAAAGAGTCCATTAGTTTGCCATCTGCATGTCGATTCACTGGACCCCGCCAGGCATGGAGGCTTAGCCTTTGGTTAATACTGACATGACTTGTTTTGGAAATAATGTGATGAGTCTTAAATCCTGGGAGTGAATATCTTGAAATTATTTTCATGTCTCAGAAAGAAATAGCCATTGGAAGCTGTGACCACAGCTTCTACTTTTTTGCCAGAAAAAATAAGTTTGTGGGAAATTCAAGGAACTGTATAATTTGAAAGCAATTGAAAATTAAAATGGGGGTTGTATAATTATGCAGGTGTTGCAGGAAATGTCATAAGTAGCAAAAGATTTGTAAACCTTTACTTTGCTAAGTGTACAGTCTCTACTCCTTTAGTAAATTAACCTTGTTGTCAGAGTCATACCTTCTATTGGTTATCTGGATATATTATTGTTCAAGCTTCCAGAACACTACATGGTGTGTTTATAAATAGTAATAATGTAATAAGGGTGACTTTCACCAAACATTTTACTGGTATTCCATTTACAATCAGTAGCATATATAGCAAAAAACTGAATATTTCCATTTAAAACAAAAAAATTGATTATAGGCGTAGAGGCCTCACTGTAAAGTTCAAGCCCACATTCCTCACTTGTGTAAACCTCATACTGCAGTGACATTTTCTAATGCATCCCCATTGCTTGTCACATGATCTTTAACCTCCCTGGTGGTATGATTATGTCAGGAATTTTGTACCAAAAGTGGTACAATAGTTTGATGCATAAGTGTAATCATAGCAGATTACATTGTATTGTGTGTATTCTATGTACATTACAACTTTTCACTTTTGAATTTCCCGCCTGCTGTGATGCCCGAAAACGAAACTAAAAGTCAGATGCCGGCTTTTAGTTTAATTTTCGGGCCGCGTACAGCAGAGGACGCCACGGGATCGCAGGGACAAGGTGAGTGTCACTTTTTACTGCAGCCCTGAGTCTGGCTCGGGGGTTACCGCTCCTAGCATTGAAAATTCAACCCAAGCCAGACTCGTGATTACCGCCAGGGAGGTTAAAGTTGTATTAAGAAACACATGCAGAGAATGAATGGAGGAAGCATCTCTACATATCATGTCCACACTGAGATGATTTTACATTACCTTCCCGCCAGGTATTTTTGGTCTGGAGTCTTTTGTGTGTACACCTGAAACAAAATACTTGCTTAACAGACTACAACGGACCAATTATCCAATATCTTATAATAAAAATGTAAAGAATTAAAAAATGTTAAAAAGAATTGTAACAGTGCTGTGTCCACATAAAGATATTTTTATTTGTACAAAATTAATATATACCATGGTTGAATGTGAGAAAATCAGACTGCTTAGTATCTCAGTGCTAGGGACCTACACATGTATATACAGTATAAATCATCATACTTCTCTATGATACATAACAAGTTCACAAATAACACATGTGGGTCTATTTATAACAAAATTCACACTGCTATTTATCTAGCTAACATTACATTTGTACATTTGTGTGGGTAGCGCAAGCCAATTGACAATTTGGCATTGATTTTCAAAAGGCAAATAGGCTGTTCACTTTGCAAGGCCATTTTCACTTTGTAAGGGAATTTTACCTCTGCTTAGGAATAGGATGAAAATTCACTTTGCAAAGAATACCCAAACACGTACTAGGAAAAAAAATAATATATATATATAATTATTTTTTTGCTTGCACTTGATTGGATGATAGAAGTCAGAAGAGCTTCCCTAAACAAAGGGAAAATCCCATTGCAAAGTGAACAGGCCATTTGCATTTAGTAAATCAGCCCAAGTGCTTATGTTCTCTATTCATCACAGTGGTGTGTGGAGAAACAAGAGTTCTTTTGCTGACATTGTTCAGGAATGTGAGGCTGTGTAATCAATTGCAGGAATACAGCACAGAGAAAAGATAAACATAGAGTGAATACGCACATATGAAGAATGCACCATTTGAGGAGGATCAACTCCTAATGGTTCAGGGTATTTATATTCTTTTTTGTGCATAGCAACCTTTCATCTGTTACAAATGTTTAGGCATTGTCATGTTTATTTCTTTCGTTTTCCACACAAAAGAGAGGAGAAAGAAAAGCCTAATCTGACACATTTCACGCAAAACTCCAAAAATGGACTGGACAAAAATTATTGGCACCTTCTCCAAATTGCAAGTAATAATTGAATTCCAAGTTTGTGATGCTCCTGTAATTTGCAATAAAACTCACCTGTATCAATTACAGGTGCTGACAATATAGAAATCACACCGGTAACCAGTTAAAATGGTGAAAAATTGACTCAACCTTTCTGTTGTGTGTCTGTGTGCCACACAGACCATGGAGAAGAAAAAAAGCAGCAAAGAATTGTCTGAGGATTTGAGAACATAAATTGTGGAAAAACATGGACAATCTCAAGGTTACAAGTCCATCTCCAGAGATCTTAATGTTATTGTGTCCACTGTGTGCAATAGTGTCAATAAGTTTACAGTCCATGGCACTATAGCCAATCTACCTGATCAAAGATTGCAATGAAGGATTTATTTTCTTAAAACGTACAGCGCTAGCCGTCCTTCAAACGTGGATATAAGAAATCAAACGTTAGGATCGAGGTTTGAAGCATGCAATTGAAGAGTAGATAAAAATATAAATCAAAAATTCGGTAAAAGGGTGTATCTCAAAAACTCAATATCTTGAATTTAAATCAATGTGAATGGTTGTGTATAACAGATAATAGTCTATTAAAATGAATCAGTGATGTATAAAAATATATATAATAATTGTTAATAAACTGTGATAAGTTGTGAATAAATGTATCATGCGTGGGTGATTAATGTTAATAAATAGTGGATACAACAAACAATGTGTAACCGTTTAAATAAAATGAAATAAACTTCTATCGGTGTGTATGTGAATAGTCCAAATCTTTTAAAGTCTTTGAAAATCCATAAATATAAGACACTTCCACAGTGAAAATTCAGTGCAATAATGTGTCCAACGAAAATCCAAAAAAAGAACCGAAGAAAAATTGAAGAAAAAATGCGGAGAAAATCCCCTCAAGGGAATGCACTTACCAGATCAGAAGATGTTAAACACGTTTGTTTCATCAAGGTAAGCCTGGAGCTCCGTCGTTAATTCCCACGCTTAATCGGACTTCCAGGAAGGAAGGGTCTCCCGTTTCCCGGGGTGTTTAAACGGAGTATCCTCGTTTTTTAGGGGTCCCCCCGGTGGGATGTCCAATCAGGTAATAAAGATAAAACATACGCTCATAGCGTAATAAAACCCAGGTTTATTATGATCACACAGCATACAAGTTAAAAAGAGCGCTAAAATCTATTTTCAAAAAGCCGGCTGATCACTTTAGGCGTGATTCCTTTAGACTGGATCAAATGACGTGAGAATAGGCCCGCCCCCGACGCGTTTCGTCACACAGAGGTTTTCAAGCAGGGACCTGCCATCCCTTGAAAACGTCTGTGGAAGTGTCTTCCACACTGTGGAAGTGTCTTCACTGTTTTCACTGTGGAAGTGTCTTATATTTATGGATTTTCAAAGACTTTAAAAGATTTGGACTATTCACATACACACCGATAGAAGTTTATTTCATTTTATTTAAACGGTTACACATTGTTTGTTGTATCCACTATTTATTAACATTAATCACCCACACTTGATACATTTATTCACAACTTATCACAGTTTATTAACAATTATTATATATATTTTTATACATCACTGATTCATTTTAATAGACTATTATCTGTTATACACAACTATTCACATTGATTTAAATTCAAGATATTGAGTTTTTGAGATACACCCTTTTACTGAATTTTTGATTTATATTTTTATCTACTCTTCAATTGCATGCTTCAAACCTCGATCCTAACGTTTGATTTCTTATATCCACTTTTGAAGGACGGCTAGCGCTGTACGTTTTAAGAAAATACATTCTATTAGGGGCTGAGTGCCTTAGTTCAGCAGCTTCCCACACCCTTCTAGAACAACTAAAATTCACCATTTTTTTATAATTATTAATGTGTATTAATTAATTAATTTTTTATTAATATCAATATTTTAACAACAATTTATCATTTTAAACATCTTATTATCCTCAACCGCCATTAGCGCAAGTTCTTGCAATTACTGCAATGAAGGATTGTTTGTATGGTGGATAAAGACCCTCAATCAACTTCCAGACAAATTCAAGCTGGCCTTCAGGCACAGGGTACAACTGTGTCAGCTCCCACTGTACGTTGCCGTCTGAATTAAAAGGAACGCTATGGTAGAAGACCCAGGAGGACCCCACTGCTGACACAGAAACATAAAAAAGCCAGATTGGAGTTTGCCAAAACTTACCTGAGGAAGCCAAAATCCTTTTGGGAGAATGTGCAGTGGACAGACAAAATAACAGTTTTTTGATAAAGCCCATCATTCTACTGTTTTCAGTAAAAGAAATTAGGTCTTTTAAGAAAAAAAAATACAGTCCCTACAGTCAAACATGGTGGAGGTTCACTGATGTTTTGGGGTTGCTTTGCTGCTTCAGGTAATGGATGACTTGACTGTGTGCATGGAATTATGAAATCTGAAGATTACCAAGGAATTATGGGGTGCAATGTAGGGCCCAGTATAAGAAATTTGGTTTTCCATCAGAGTTCATGGGTCTAACAGCAGGACAATGACAATGCCAGTTGTCACGTATGGGGAATATATCATACCATACAGTATGAGGAAGATACCACTGCTACAAAGTAACCCACCTGGAATCCATTGAGGTGGTGAAATGCTGGACTGTTCCAGTTGCCTGTGTGTAAGGTAACTAACTATGGAGGCACTTGTGTATACATTGATATCCGTAATTTAAGGATGGACACATATGCCATGACATCTTCTATACATACACATGGTGAAATATCCATTCATATATTGCTGTGAAATGTGCTGACTGAATGGGACATTTGAAACATCAATATTGGCGGTAGCGACATTACTCTTGGACTCAATTTACCGTGCTGGTATTAACGGCTGGCAATGATACTGGGACTGATAACTTCAGAGATATATGGGCTATCCATATGGAACACTGAATGGACGATCAGAGTTCATAGTTCAGTCAATTAGAATACTCTAACAGGTGGATTGCTGGAGCCCTGCAGGTGTGTGTATGTGAAGGTGACAACGTTGTCATTGTTTTTAAAACGGTGTTTTGGGATGTTAGGCTATTTACAAGTGCAATATGTGTGATATCATAAATTATTTTTAAATTTTTCAATAAAAAGGTCTGAAGTAACTTCTTGATCCTATGCAACATATGCCTGTGTAATTTGACTTAGCTATGAGCCATGATTGGGCAAAGTCATCATTACTTTGCTCATTCATGGCTCTCACAGTCCACTGTGCTGTGTTTGGGCAAAGTCTTGCACCTGGCCTATGGTCAGGTGCATTGCTTTAGCCAATCAGGGCTCTCACAATACACTGTGCAATGCGCAATGCATTGTGGGGTGCTCGGTGGCTGAACAGCCTGCTGAAGCCCCGAACACAAGAACTAGCAATGTCGAGTCGAATAGTTCTTCGACTTAGGCTGGGTTCACAACTGGGCGTATTTTTTCTGCTCATTTTTCAGCTTGTTTTTTCACATGTTTTAGCACATTTTTTCGTTCAGTGAAACGCGCTTTTCACTGGTGGTATGATTTTTTTCCCCTTATTTTTTCTATGTTTTAAAAAAAATGTTTTTTCACTTTCAAACTTTCTGCCAGCTCCGCCCCCTGTGCGACGCGGCCGCTAGCAAGGGACGGAACCCGGAAGTCGGCAGCCGCGGGAGGACACATCGGGATCGCGGACAAGGTAAGTCCTACGCTGTATTCCCGAGTGTGATGTGGGGTTACTACTTTGTTAACCCCGAGCCACACTCGGGAATACCAATGGAAACGCGCGGAAAAACGCCCCAAAGAAGCTCCTGTACTTGTTTGGGCGTAGTGCGTTTTCAGCTCGTTTCAACGGGCTGAAATACGCCCAGGTGGGAACCATCCCCATAGGGAAGTATGGGACTTCACTGTTTGAGTGTTTTACAGTGCGTCGATCAGCGATGTAAAACGCCCAGGTGTGAACCCGGCCTAAAACATTGAGCCCATCTCTATTATTAAGCCTGTGGTCCACTAGGACCATAAATATTTTCCAACACTGATTCTCCCAGTGTAACCCCTCCTAATGAGTATCCTTCCTGAACATTTTTAGCATTCAAATGCATCACTATGTATTTTTCAACATTGAATCTCATCTTCCAATTTTCAGCCTATGTCTCTATTTTATCCAGGCTTTCCTGTAATGTTGCTGCATTGTGTGCTGAAATTATTTCTCTGCATAAATTTGTGGCATCAGCAAATACAGAAACTGAACTCTTAATTCCAGCGTCAATGTCTTTGATAAACAAATTAAACAGCATCGGCCTCAGCACAGAACACTGGGGCATACCGCTCACAACCCTACCCCACTCAGAGGCTGAATCATTACCCTTTGTATCCATTCCCAAAGCCAGCTTTCTATCTACGTACATATAATTGACTCCACTCAAATGAAGCTTAGTCTGCAAATTAAGTATTTGTGTGGCACAGTGTCAAATGATTTTGCAAAATCCAGATAGATTATATTTACAGTCCTTCAACTACCTTCTAGAATGTTAACAGATAGGTCTGACAAGAGCGATCTTTCATAAATCCATGTTGATTGTTACTTATAGCATTATCTATAACACATTTTTAAATAGAGTTAATTAGCATTTCCATAGTGGTACTTCCATTACATCTATTAATCATCCTTTAAATAATTCCTTTTCTTTCGTGTGTATAAACTAAAGGAAAATATGTATTCAGTATCTTAGCCTTATACATGTTATTTGTGAAAAAATCCCAAATTCATCCTTAATGGGGCCTACTTGTTCTAATGTATTGAACATGTGGAGAATTTATTGTGTTTCTATGCTCTAAAGTTAATTTTAATGTATTTTGTACTGAAAATATAAGTTTAAAGTCATGCTAATATCAAGTGACAAAAAAAATTAATTGCAACTGCCATCACTTGATTATATGGGTCCTCTGCTTTCAGAAAATATATAATGGTTGGGGGTTTTAAGTGCATTTTCATGTACTAAATAAGCATTAGGCATGTATGTGTGAAAAGCCCATCTGCAACAAGCCGAATGGCCTTGTCTTGCATTGCAGCTGCAGTGCAGCCCCAATGCATTGGGTGGTAACAGGCCCTTTAACGTTCATTAGAGCTTTAATGGTTAGGTTCCCCCAACTGCCACCCCATGTGCAGTAAGAGCACCTTTACTGGGCAACGAGGCACTTTGATTGGGCACACACCCTAAAAGTCAAATTAAAGCATCTTAATGTATTATTATAATGCTGGATTGTTGCTTCAGTACAGGAGCGAAACTTCAAAATCCTCGCTAGATGGTACCACTGCCCTGAGACTTGCTCTATTCCTCTTTTTTTGTGTTCTCCTCTCCTTCTCTCTGTTCTCCTTTTTTTTTCCTCACGTTCTTGCCCTCCTGGTATGGCTTGGTAAGATGCTTTAATTTAAATTGCTAGCCTGTAGATGGGGTCATCCCCCTTTTGGGTCTGGGGATGGTGCGTGAAGTCTTATGGTTCTGTCCGTGGTATGGGTTCTGTGGCTTCTCCTGCTCTCCTTAGACCTCATTGTTAGTATCAACCTCATCAATTTCCCTTTTACATTGTGTGTATGGTCATCAACCTTGCACGTATACTGAAATCGGTGCTCTCTCCTAGATTTTTTCGTGCCTATTTAATAGCGATATGATGCCATACCTGTTATATATCTTTACTTTCTCTGTTGTTCGCGATAAGTTTTTGTTTACTTGTACACTGTTTACTCGTAATACCTTTGTTTATATTTTTGTATTCTTATTTCTTTTAATAAAAAATGATATTATTTAAAAAAAATAGTAATTGGTTATTCTGTCATGAAGCATCTTGTTAAAGCATTTACTGTTAAGGGGTGACAATGCTCTGTCCCTGTCTCCCAGTTCTACTTATGCGTTTTCACCCAGACTTCTGATAGAGGCTACAAGTGGCAACCATCAAAAAGCCCACCCTAAAAAAATGCCGTGCAGGCATTGGTGGAGTGCATGTAGACAGGAAGTGACATCACTAACACCAATATAATATTGAATATTAAAAAACCATTAACACCAATGTAGTAATGGACTTTGTTTCCCACTGACACCAATGTAATAATAGACATTTTTTCCCAATGACCCCAATGAAATAATAGACATTTTCCCAATGACACCAATTAAATAATAGACATTTTTCCCATGACACCAGGGTATCAGTGCACATTATTTCTAACTGAAAACAATTAAATAATGGTCATTATTTCCCACTGACATCTTTGAAATAATATGCATTATTTCCCACTGAAGCCAATGTACTGATGGGCACAAGTGTCTACTAACACCAATGTAGAAGTATTACTTTTCCACTAATGCCAATGTAATTATTTTTGAACTGATTCCTACCCCTATTGTCACCTTAGCAATGGGCATACGAATCCCACTGACACCAATGTGCTATAATATTCTACTAACATCAGTGTAAGGGAACTCACTACCCCCTCTCACATGTGACAGCACTAAGGTGCCTTCTGATTGGCCCGAAACTGTCACATGAGACCAGCATAGGCCATACCCCCGTGTGAGCTACAACAAGTCGGTTTGGCACTTACACAGGACATTACTTTCCTGATTATAGCAGCTGAACAGAGCTGCATTGGAGCCAGAAAAGCTGTTTGCTGTATATGCTGCTTGGGAGGGAGGGAGGGAGCTATGTAATGCTGTTACTGTGCCCTACATGGGCAAGGAAATGACTCACTTTGAAAAATTGGCTGGTGGTCTGGTTTACTTATCTATGCGCATTGTAAAATCTAACTATAGAATTCCACTTCTTCCCATGCTTCTGCTACTATGGGGTTTATTTACTAAAGGCAAATAGGCTGTTCTTTTTGTAAAGGAAATTGCACTTTGATGGAGAAGTTTCCCTTAGTTTGGAGAATGTGGTTCATTTTTAACTTTGCAAAAAAAAATACTAAATTCCCTGCAAAATGTAATTCCCGTGCAAAGTAAACAGCCTGTTTGCCTTTAGTAAATCAATCAACCCCATTGCATCTACTTTCCGTAATGCCATTTATCTGTTATTGCATGCTTCACAACTTGCACTACAGTAAATAACACCTCGCATTCAGTCTGTAACAAACAT
>NW_017306436.1:901913-906460 GCF_000935625.1 Nanorana parkeri | reverse complement strand
TACACCTTTCATTTTTCTGCAGATAGATGCGTGCAAGTAAAAAGATGAAGGTGGATGAATCACAGCAGATTGAAATGTGAAATGTTGTCAAGCTATAAATAGAGTGAAGATGATTAGTACTTTGCTTTTTACAGAAGTTACAGATTTGAATGGTATCAGGCATGAAATTAGGGTATATGCATGTGTAATAAAGTATGATACCTTATATACTGCAAACTATGTTCCTTTATTCCTATCCTTGAAGGCGATGTTGAAATCGTGGCTTCCTCATAATCCCTATTGTTTGGTTCAAGGTTTCAGCTATTAGGATGATGCTATTGCCTTAACTTCTTTATTACTTTCGAACATTACCAGTGGCTGTATCATCTTTTTCGCCTTATGTTCTTTGCAGCAGAGTATCCTCCAATTTATTTGGCACCACCTTAAAGCTAGAGTCACTTGTGTTACTTTGTATAAGCATAAAAGGGATGGAGGCATTGGCCTACCTAATATAATGTTATATTACCAAGCATCTCAACTTTTACCATTGACCACTATTCACCAGCAACGGTCTCTGCTACTTACTATGTTAGAAATTCCAAATCGTTCTCCTCTACCATTATCAACGCTGCCTTGGTTGCCATTTTGTGATACACCTAAGACCCAGTTCTTAAATAAATAATAATAAAAAAAGACTATGGATGACATAATCTGCCTGGGTTGAATTCCAGGGGGGGATCGGTTCAAGAGGGGTTCATCAAATCCTTGAAATCTGCAAACTCTGAACTTAGCAGCCAAACCAATTAAAGTTTTTGAGAGGTGAATATTGATACTAAATTCTGCCCATTTCAATGGTTATAATTTAATTAGGGATGTACTGAACTGGATTCAGTTCGGGGCGGGTTTGGCAAACTTTTGATAAGTTCGGGTATCGCATTGGAACCCTACTGAAATCAATGGGAGCCAAATCTGTAAAATCTATAACGACCATTTTCTTGGCTATTAGGCTAGGGATTGTCAAACAAATGGCATACTAGGGCTGGACACATGCCCAGGGGGACATGTACTAATGCAAAAAAAAAAGCAATTAGGTTGGGAGCAGTGATTTTTAAAGTGAAAGTTTAAAAATGCTCAATTCCATTAAATACCCTGCCTTTGGAGTGGTGCATCTGTATGATGTATGCAATGTTGTACAGCAACAGTGACATTCAAGAAGACAAAGAGCCATTCAAATTGCTGTATAATGACATTTCCTTGTCAACTTGTTTTTCTTTGTAAAAAAACAGCATGACATTTTTGAGATAGGGGTCCTCGGCCCCAAAAAAGTATCCAGCCGAGAAATGTAATTTACTGTCATTTTAAATGGTGTTTATTTTGTCTTAGTAAATGTCACTTTTGCTGTAGTAAATCCTACAGCAAGAATAACAAAAAAAAATGGTGTTGGGTTTTCCTCCAAAATCAACACCACACTCTTATAATTGATTGAGGGTCTGTTATGGATTTTAAGGGGGAACCCAATGCAAAAAAATGTGGGGGAACCTCCCCAAAATCCATAACAGACCCTTATCTAGGCTTGCAGTCTGGCAGCTGGCAGGCAAGGAAAGAGAGGGTGCATACGTGCCCCTCCCACCTTTCTGAACCATACTAGACCATATGTCCGCAACATGGTGGATGTGAAAAAAGCACCTTGTTGATGAGGACCAGGTCCTGACCTGGTTGTTGTGGGGGTCTGCCTGCTAATTGGAATCTGGAAGCCCCCCTATATGATTGAGTAAGTGGTAGAAATCACCCTTAGGGGTCTTTTCACTAAGCTGCCACAGGCAGCCGAGTGAACAACCGACCCGAAGTGAAGTGAGCCGAACACTGTTCGGCTATTCACTTCAGGCTGGTACGGCTGATTTTAGCCGTATATCGGCTGAAATCAGCCGTACATCAGCTTGCTTCGTGTGATTTCGGGTCGGCCGACCCGAAGTGCAGAAGGAGTTCGATTCAGCGGATCCAACATCTGGATCGGCTAAGCTGAACCTCCGGCAGGCTACTCGCTGCTGTTCGGTCTATTCTCATAGATGCCGAACAGCGGTGAGTGAATAGTCGACATTCGGCTCAGCTATTTTGCTCGGTACCTCTCGGTACCTCGAGCAGAATAGAAAAAAAACATAGAAATGCATAGCTAGATTCTTATTGACTATTTCACTTTGCAATAGCCAATAGCAAACTAGCTATTGCACCCGCCCTCTGCTGCTTTCAATCACTAGAGGGGACCTGATGGAGAACTGCAGGTCCCCTCTGCTGATTGACAGCAGCAGTGGGTGGGTCCAATAGCTATTTTCCTTTTGGCTATTGCAAATTGCAATAGCCAATAGGAATGTAGCTATGCATTCCTATGGTGGTTTTTTATTTTTATTTTATTTTATTCTGATGGCAGCCAACGACTCCGATGTCAGATGAAAAAAAAAAAAGACAACAGAGCAGGGAAAGGTTTACTCTGCTCGATCGAGCAGAGTAAAACTTTCCCGGAGAACGTGTTTCTCTCCCGGGCGGCCGGGAGCCGCTATCTAATAGTGGGAGACTCCCGTAGCGTCCGGGAGAGTTGGGCTATCTTGAGATCAGCATCCCTGGTTACCTGGTAACCAGGGATGCTGATCTGTCTATGCAAGTGGCCGGAGCCAGCCGTGAGATGACGGCTGGCTCCACCCAGCAGTCAGTGGCAGGCCAGCTTCAGCTTTCACCCTGGCTCAGTCGTGCCGAAGCATATGCCTTCGGCTCGACTGAGCCGCTCGGCCGACTTCGGGAGCTGTACGGGCTATAGTGAATAGCCCTTACAGCAGCTCTTCGGTTCTGCTGAACCGAAGGGGTCCTGGGGCCGAAGCTAGCCGAAAGATCAGCCGAAGCTACGGCTAGATCCTTCGGCAGCTTAGTGAATAGACCCCTTACTCATTCACACAAAAAAAGTAGTAAACCGTAATTAAAGATACCCAGACGTTTGTCAAGTCATTTATTTAAAAAAAAGTTCCATGCTGTAAATCTATCATCCACATCGTCATCGGGCAATATATATCCTCATCCATCGTGGTGAACAAGGTCCACAAAAAGAAAAAAACCCACTGACCCACTACACTGATGTCCATTTGCTGAATTACAGCTTCCTGAGCTGTCATCTGTACTATAAGGGAAGGGGTACGGATAGTGGCACATCATTAACTAAATATGCCCATGGCTGTATTTGGGCAATTATGTCACCATTATATTATTATTATTATGATTATTATTAATTCCCAGCCATGTAAGTGAATGGGCTTGGTGATTTCAGTGGTTGCCATAGACATGACAGGTGCAGGCACCCACCACTTGCTTCCTTAGCAACCATTCAGAGCAGGAAGCTGTGATATTAGTATGTATTTATGTATTTATGAAAGGCCATTCTTGTCGTCCGACCAAACTTTTAACGTTTTATGTGGAGGTGAGTAACAATTTAGATGGAAGACAGCCAATGAATGTAGTGTGTCTGGATTTTGCTAAAGCATTCGATGCAGTGCCTCATACATGCTTAATATACAAACTATGATCTATACACATTGATGAAATGGTGTGTACTAGACATGTGCATTCGGATTCGGACGAACCTGCAAATCAATGAAAATCAGTTGATTTGTCGGTTCGTCCGAATCCGAAATAACAAATTTAATGTATGCCCGAATATACTAAAACCATGTTGGGGCATACATAAGTTCATTTTCAGAACATGCCGTCCTGCACATGCACACAGGCGTGTTCTGCACATTGGAGGCAGAGCGTGTGACGTCACATGACGCTGAACGAGCGGCGGCCAGATCAGCCGCTGGCGCGTTCTGTGCATGCACGCCACTATTTTAGAGTAGATCTTTGTATACACCAAGATGGCGGCGCTCAAACATGCGGGCACCGCCATCTTGGTGTATACCAAGATCTACTCCAAAATGGTGTTGCGCAGGCGCAGAACGAGCTGGTGGCCAACATGGCCGCTACTCGTTCTGCTGTTTTAGTGTGTGGTTGTGCACATGTCTAGTGTGTACATGGATAGATAATTGGCTATAGGAATGTGTCCAGAGAGTATTGATAAATGGCTCATTTTCTAAATGATCTAAGGTTGCGATTGGCGTGCCCCAGGGTTCTATCTTATGGTCATTGCTGTTTAACCTGTTTATTAACAATATTGAGGTTGGAATTAATAACCCTGTTTTAGTGTTTACTGACAATAACAAAATGTGCATGATATTAAACTCAACAGAAGAGATAGCAGTATTACAGAAAGACCTTGACAACATAGGGGGGTGGACAACTACATGGCAGATAAGGTTTACTGTTCAAAATGTAATGTTATGCATTTGGTGTTAATAATGCAAGTTACATATAAGGGGGAGCTCCTCTGGGGAAATCAGAGCTGGAAAAAGATTTGGGGGTCCTAGTAGACTTAGCAATAGCATGTAATGCCAGGCTGCAGCAAATAAGGCTAGCAGACTACTATCATACACAGTGGCGGACCTAAGGAACAAAGGGCCCTGGTGCAAGATTTTTTTTTTGAGCCCCCC
>NW_017306436.1:849061-901241 GCF_000935625.1 Nanorana parkeri | reverse complement strand
GCAGTGGCGGTCCTAAGGAACAAAGGGCCCTGGTGCAAGATTATTTCCCCCACCCCCAAAAAAACCCACAAACACATCGCTCTCCTTCCGCAGCGCTCGGCCGGCTGTCACTTTCTCTCCTCCCCGCTGGGACACAGAACAGCGCCCAGCGGGGAGAAAAGAAAGCAGGGATGCACCGCTGTATCAGCAGAAATAATAATAATAATAATAATAACATACACATTTAACTGACAATAATAAACTGAAGGGCATCTACCACAAGTACAAAGAAATACAAATGCTTCAAACAAAGCAGTGTTCTTTTTTTCTTAATACAAAAACTTTGAAGAACTTTTATTGTCAAACTGAATGCATATGTAACAGTGCAAAGAGATGGGTTCCTCATTATTATACATCATGGCAGCAAGATAGATGTAGGTTAAAAAAAATCAATACAATGCAATTGTTGATGTGTCCATAACTAACTCACCTGACAGCTCTCCAGTGACCATTCTGCTGTGATGCATAAGTAATCAGAAATCACATTGCTTTTTATGCACTGACATAATCTGTGCATATAAACATAAACTGTATACAATAATGTCACTGATCTATTATCACATTTATTTAGCAGAAATAAAATAACTGCTGAAAACTTGCTTAGTTTAAATTTTAAGTTTAATTTAATTAGTTTAAGTTAAAATTTTGCCCCAACACCTATGCTCCTATGTAGGTGTCCTCCAGGTAACAAGTGAATAGTCCAACAAGTAAGCACAATTTCTATTATATTAAGTGTATGCAACATCATCAACTTAAAGAGCAACTGTACTCATATTTTTAAAAAAACAACAACATCTTTAGAAATGTTTACCAATGACAATCTACAAACAAATACTTCTAGGTAATTGCCGGCTTTCTATTCTTTGCATTCCTTATTTCTCTTTTCTCCCCCAGTCTTCTGACAGTGGCCATTTTTACAAAGGGCAGATTAATATATCTCCCTTTAGTTCCTGGAACTCTGGCACATGTGACTCAGACAAGCAACTCATCTCAGGGGAGGAAAATGCCTTTCCCTGAGATCTCATGAGATTACAGACGATATTTCCCACCAATGCTCTGCTGATGTAACCCCCCAGATGCAATGCTTGGGCACATTACATCATTTGTGCCAAAGTGGACCAGGAAGTGGATATAATTCTATTTGTAAGTAAATGAAAAACAAGTTTGTTTAACTAATGAATGTAATGGGATTTTAAATCAGTATGTAGAGCTGCATGTTGATGTGATTTATTAGTGAAAGTGAGTAAAGGTCCACTTTAAGTGCTTGCTCATCCAGAGCATGGGAGGTATGGGACCCACACAATGGAGCGTGGGATATGGAAGTGGGTTAGTAAAGGGGTCCTTACTAGAACACCTTTATCAGAGAGTAAGCCCCTGTCTGTGTTGTTGAACACTGCTTTGAGACAGATAAATCATCCTCTGAAGACTGCTTAGAAACTAACACTTTTAGGAAAGTCAATCTCCTAGTTCCAAACTGAATTCAGTGGTTCTTCCTGCCAACCCCTACGTCACTTCAGAATGTGTAGCAATGAATACGTGAGGTTGGATTCATCAGATCATCAGCAGGCGGTGTCCAAGTACATTCCTCATTGATAGTTGACAGCCTGAGTAGAATACTGAGGCTAGGTTCATGCCTAGGTTATTTATCACGCAGATTGAGTGATTTATCAACACAGATTTGCGTTGAAGTCAATGGAGGCTGTTCACACCTTTTCAGTTTGCACAAAAAGGTGCAGGAGCTATTTTTGGGCGGTTTTCAACGAACAGTTCCGCAAACGAAAATTGCATGACAACCGCACGAAAAAACTCCTCACCAGCTAAAATCGCCTAGGTGTGAGCCTAGCCTGAGTATTTGACTAGCTACGACAGAGTTAATCTACTAAAGGCAAAGAAGCTGTTCACTTTTCAGGTGAATGTTCTCTTTGTAAGGGAACTTTCTTTTAGCTTAGGAAATGTAGTAAAAATTAATTCTGCAAAGAATACCATGTGCAAGGTAAATGAAAAAAAAAATAAAAAATGTTTTGCTTGCACATGATCTGTACAAGCATCTGTGCAAGCATCTGTGAATGGAAAGATTACAAGTGCCATCTGCCAGCATGGCAGAAGTACTTGTGATCTCAATAAAGCACAAGTCTGGTGATGTTACCACACTTGACTGGCACTGGGATGTAAACCTTTAGGCCTGGTTCCTACGCGCTGTAAAACGCTCAACATGTGAAAACCAATAATTGCCTATGGGCATGGTTCCCACCTGGGCGTATTACAGCGCGTAGGAATGCGCTGTAAAATGCCCTACGCCCAAAGAAGTACAGGAGCTTCTTTGGGGTGTATTTGTCGCGCGTATCCATTAGGATACAGCAGGATAGCCCTCGGAAACGCGCATTTGTCGTGCGTTTCTTTTACCACAAATCGCGGTAAAAACGCACGGCACGAAACGCGCATATTTTATACGCCTAGGTGTGAACCCAGCCTTAGGAGTCAGGCATTGTACCTGTGATGCACTGATTGTTGTTTGTCTTTTATCATTGTGGGTGAATTTTTTTTTTTTCAAAAGGTGCACTATGCCTTTAAGGAGAAATAACTTTGTAGGACATCAGTCTTCACACTTCAGCTTGGATGATGTGAATGGGCTGCAGGCCACAGTGCCAGTAACCTTTTAGAGTATAATGGCAAGCAAATAGCAACATCTGCTCTTTGTTAAAATGGGTTCCAGAAATGACTAAACTGATATAATTACAGAGTTTAAAAATCAAACTGATATTCATAATTTCTGTTTTTGTTGAACAAAACAAAATAAAGTTTGATTTTTTAATGGTAAAGTACATTGAAAGTCCCATTTTGTTGGCGATATACAGTATAGTAACATTTGCACGTGTTTTTATGTATGTATGTATGTATGTGTGTGTATAATATAATAGATTGATATTACAATATTCATAAGGGATGTTGGCACTAATATACCACAAAAAGTAATTTTGCTGCCTTTATGCTATTTGGGTATCTAACAGTGAATTTAATTTGCCTTTTAAGTTCCAAGCTCTGACATTTAGTTACCAACAGACACTCAAACTGACAAAACTTCTGCTTGCATATGTGAAGATGTGTGACAACAACCCTGTGTCTAGTTATAGAACACTTAGCAAAATGAGAAGAAATTACTGACAGCTAGAAGTGAACATTGGCACCAGAAAATGCATGGTCTTTGACTGTTAAGGATCAGTGATTTCTCAAAATCTGCTCAGCTGTCAATTCACCAGATTCTCCATTGCAAACTAGCTTGTAGAATGAATATCCATTCCGATTTGAAAATTTTCCTAATTTAAGTTTTTTTCAGGTTAAAAGGAAAAGTGCAGTGAATTTTAAGAAAGCATATATTTATTGCAGTGATATGCAGCGTTTACCTTTTTTTTATGTGACTTTACATATTTACAAGCTTGCTCTTCCATATTTCTGTTATTATATTAAATATATAGACTTGCACATTCACCACTAGAAAGAAAGTACTTTCAGTATAGCATCAGCATAGCAGGAAGCGGAATCTGCATATTTAATGAGCTAATAGTGCTGACCATATGTGCATATACAATTTGCAGATTATATATAAAACATTTTTTAAAGCATTAACACCATTAGACAGGATTGTTTATACCAACATGATCCCTGTTACATGTATATCTACAAAACTTTGGAAAATACTATACATGCCTTTTAACCACTTGCTGACCGGGGTGTTTATACCCCCTTCCTGACCACGCCATTTTTCAGTATTTAGAGCTGCAGTACTTTGACTGACATTTATTCCGTCATGCAACACTGTACTGAAATGAATTTTATACCATTTTTTGGGGACAGATAGAGCTTTCTTTCCTGGTGGTATTTAATCACCACTACAGGTTTTTTTTTTTACTGTATAATAAAAAAAGTACCGATAATTTTGAAAAAAAGAAACCTGTTCTCCCTTCATTATGTTATAAAACATTTATTATCACCCAATTTTTTGGTAAAATATAAAAGACGGGGTCACGTCGGGTAAATAGACACCAAACATGTCAAGCTTTAAAATTGCGCGCACCCGTTAAATCGCAAAAAACTACCATACTCAAAATTCACCATAGCCGACGCTTTAAAGGCTTTTACCACTCATCAGTTTAGTGTTATCAGTGATTGATGACCCTAGAATTATTGCTCTCATTCCGACGTTCGCGGCGATATGTAACATGTGCGGCGCAATGGATGTAATCCACGTTTTGGCACGTAGGCGGGCTTGACGCATGTGTGCGTGTGGCGCTGGGGGACTTTAATTTTTTTTATTATTGCTTTGATATGTGATTTTTAATTTTTTTGTAACAAATTTTTTTAAACCTTTTTTTTTTCACTAAACTTTTTTGCTATCACATAGCAAGCTAACTCCCTATGTGATAGCCAATTTGCAGTGACAGGTCCTCTTTATGGAGACATCAGGGGTCTTAAGACCCCTAATGTCACCTAGGGACCCCCAGAGAAGCTGATGAAGCAGAGACCTGCTTCACCAGCTTCTCTCCGGTTTCTGTACCTGAAGAGTGTCACTGAATGCAGAAAGTGATGTAATACACATCACTGCCTGCATTCAGAAGAGGAGATCAAACAGAGCTCCGTTTTATCTACGGCCGCACAGCCGACCGGATATTACAAGCGATCAGGCGTCTCTACAGACGCCCAAATGCTTGTATGTAAACAGGCATCGCTGGCTGTTTACATTCAAAGCCGGTTTCCCGCTCGTGCACGCCACCTAGCGGGGGGCACAAGCGGAACGGGATAGGACGTCTAAAGATGCCCACCCGCCCTCAAGAAGCCGCTGTCCGGCCGTTTATTTACAATGGCCGGACAGCAGGTAGTTAAAATGTGTTGTCTTTTACTTCTGAAAAAGTTGAGAAAAACAGCTGTCCTAAATTTTTTAATTCAAATATAGGTAATATATTGGAAGAATGTTTTGCTAAGGTTATTGGGGTGAATTATCATTTTATTGTCGCCATTTCTCCATTCTTTTGGCTGAATGGCCATATTCATGGTAGTACAAGCCCTCCAGAGGAGTACGGCCCCAGCCATAATAATAAATAGGATTAGCAGAGCGCTTGCACAGTAGGCACAAGTTGCAGGTGGGTTTTTTCATTGCACAGGCTGTGCAGCTACAGGCAGGGCTGTCCAGTAAAGATCTTAGTAGTGAGACTGAAGGTAACTGTTTGGGTAGCTTCCACTGAGGGGGTGAACTCTAAGATAAGAATAAGATTTTGGTAGTGTATAAAATGCTTTTAACCATTTTTAATAGAGCCATAACTGGATAAACCACCACCACCATTGGACTAGAGCAGCTTTTTTTAATGTTTGTATACATATTTTGTTGCCAAGCTTTTTCAGTATGGTAGGGTAAAATCACAGGTTTTCTTCCTCAACTTCCTCTGAAGTTGTGCAGGTGCTTAATGCTGTAGAGCAGCCATGTAATTTGCAGAGACTCATCATTATTCTGCAGCACTCTTCTAGGATCCAATTGTTGCTTGATGATTAAGCCCTAGATTGAGTCCGTAATACCCTGGGTTCACAGGAAGTGGACTGAATGATGGTGAGAATCATTTAACCTGAAAAAGTACTGGCACTGCATTAGAGTGATGAGTCTGCAGGGACGGCGTTGGAGATAGGGTGAGAAATGCTGATTTAATTTTAACAAATGCAGGTCAACAAATGTAACTTTTTGTTGTTGTTACAGAGCTTGGGTTGGAATCTTACTCCCCGTCAACATTAAGGTAACATTTTCAATGAGTGGACTAAGTTCCTGATATTATACTTAAACTTGTTGCTCACTTTACTACCTGCACCTCCTCAATAACTCAAAAAGGATAGGAGTGGATCAAGATAGTGGTGATAAGTTACTACTTAGTGTCATAGCATGGCTCCTCCCAGGATATTTGGGAAATGTCATCATTTTGGAATTGCACAGGCATTCCTTACTAGAACAGCACAGGATGCATTTAGAGGCTGCAATGTACTGTTGCAGGTCCTGCAGGCAGGGGCCTCGCGGCATATTCGCTGAGGGCGGCACCGCGAGGGTTAATGACCTGGATGCGATGACGCGGACATCGGCCTGGAGTGGACGGCGTGTGCAGACGGGGGGGGGCGGCGTTGCTGCCTTGCCTAGGGCAGCACCAAAGTTAAATACACCGCTGCCTGCAGGTCATGGATCAACTGCAACCAAAGCTGGGGGGTTGGGGGGGCTGCAAGCAGGAAGACTAGGAGAAAGGATAAACAGAGTCTGTTTCCAGTAAAAAAGGGTAAGTAGAAAACATTAAACTATGTAATGTTGTTAGGTTCCTCCTAGTCAACCATTGTATATTAAGCCTGAAGTTCAGCTTTAAATGTGCTTATTGCAGGACTGAAACCTGTCCAAAAGCTCCCTAGAGCTAGGAGTCTCTAGTGAGATCTTGTAGGCTCTCAATAGAGATATCACTTTATCTTATCTGCACAGTTCAAATAACAATTAAGGAAACAGACACATGGCTAGTTTGCTCCACTGATTAACAAAACTGGAATTTTATTTAATACAGTTTGTAGCATTGTGCAAAACCCCACATTTTTACATTGCACCATACTATTCCACCGTGGGTCACTTACTGAAGTAAACTATAAACTACTGCATGCCACATTTATTCTCATCCTTCATTACTGCATGACACAGGTCAAGGGCAGGGTTGTAAGTAAAATATATCAATGATAGCTTCCAGCTCACTTTAAAAGAAGAAATATTGGGACAGCAGACTATCATTCTAACATCTTTTAGCTCAAGAAGATATTTTATTGGAAGCTGCAATAAGAACCTGAAATTGGATGCCTGGAATAGCTTAGAAGTGGAATCACCAGGATTGCCATTTTTTTGCACTGTGAAATAGTAAGGCAGAGCAGCTGTTGCCATAGACAAATCATTTCCTTTTTTAATGTTGTGTGTATTAATGATTCTGTTTAAACAGGGTGTAACCAGAACAGAAAGTAAGTGGAAATATTTCCAGGGACACAAACTGCAACTAATGTCAAACACAATGTCTAGCCTTTACTCTCTATCCAAATCCGTAAAAGATATTGTCTGTACTGTATTTGGGCTTTAAACACTTGAGCCCTGGTCTCTGTTTTAAATAGCTAGGCAATTCAATTTGCTTGACTTAACTCCTGGATTTCCCACACTGCTACAAAGCACTCAATAAGATCACTACTCTGTAGCAATCAGTAGCCATGTTATACTATATGTCTGGATTCTAAAAGAAAAAGAAAGTAGGGATCAGCTTCAAATGTAGAGCTCGCAAAGAGATAGTCCAGACGTCATTATGCATTTAAGGGCTTCTTGCCTACTTTTATTAACAACAAAGTCTACCCTTGCAAGGGTTATTGGAAACAAATATGGCAACAAAACCTTTAGGGCCTTTTCACACTTGTATTGCTCTAAGTAATAATATTATTATTTTTTACATAAAAAATTATGAGATTGTTTGGGGGAGTCACTGAGGATTAAAATCTACCTGGTTTTTGCTTCTTGAACTGAAGGCTATAAAGATGCTTACATAGGGTGCATTGAGTCTGTATTCTACTTTTGGCTTTTTTCATTGAAATAATACACTCTAATTTTGATTACTTGCTTAAAACCTACCTGGTCTCGCCCAATGAAATTGCAGCCAAGTAAAGCTACTTACATAGTGTGCATCGACTGCACAATTTTCATGGCTTTGTTCTGTGAAATTATACAATCTAGTTTTAATTTCTTGATTACAAACCTGCCTGGCATCTCCCTCTGTATCTATGGCCTACTAAAGATGCTTACCAACTGTACATTTTTTGTTTTCTTCATTAAAACATACCTTATCCTTCCCTCTTAAACTGCAGCCCACTAAAGTTCCCTTTTTTTCTGTGAAAAAACAAACTAAAATTTGTATTTCTTAATTACAAACCTGCTTGGTTTCTCCCTCTAAAACTATGGCCTGGTAAAGCTGTTTACATAACGTGGATCAAGTATCTATAATATTTCTGGCCTTTTCTGTGAAATAAAACACTCTGATTTTGATGTCTTGATTACAAACCTGCCTGGCTTCTCTCTCTTAAGTTATGGACTAGTAAAACTGATAACATACTATGCAGCAGGTCTGTACAATATGTCTAGTTGTTGTCTGTGAAATAAAACACTAAAATACAATAGAACCTGCCTGGTTTGTCTCTCAAACTGCAACCTAAAAAAGCTGTTATATACTGTACATCAACTGCACAATATTTCTGGCTATTGATTGTTAAAAAATTCATTATCATCTTTGTTTCTTTGCAATACCTTCCTGGTCTTTCTGTTTGAAATTGTAGCCTAATAAAGCTCAAATATTGTGCATTGACCGTGCAATATTTTTGGCTATTTTTTGTGAAATGTTTTGTTTTCAATTCAATACTGGACATGCCATTTTTTAATGGCTTCAAGAAGAAAAACATTTACTAATTGATTGGCTTCTTCTGCACTCTGTTGTATGTGTTAAATATAACTTGGGTGGCAGTTGGGGCTTGTTAGTACCCAGTTGCATTGTCATCCCTGCCCATGTTTTATTCAATATGGCAGAGGCAGCCCTACGATGGAAAAATAATTTAAAAAATGCAAAGTGCTGTTTAAAGAACACATGAAGAATGACCTTCTACCTCTGCAGAATCAACATTCAACACTTTGCTCCCTTTTTGTTGGTGGCTGTAGATCCCAACATTGTTTTTACCTTGTATTAATGAGGAGTGAAATGTCCCTCTTGAAACCTCCCCCAAAAATTACTCTGCCAGAAACCTCAACATACTCCTCCTAACCAACAGGATAGGATGATTGCCCACCTCAATTTGCTGCTGCCTGCCTTTTCTCCCTGTATTGTAGAAAGACTGGCAGCCTGTGGCCGTAGGTTTTCCTCCTGCAGCTCTGCCTTCTGTGAGGCTAATCCAGCCACCATGCAGCAAAGAGTTTCTTTCCTCAGAGTAGAGTATGTTGGGCTCCCTCTTGGATATTGGCAGTAGATCCCTCAGATTTTTTCCTTGTATTAGGGAGGGTAAAATGTCCCCCTTGAAGCTGCACCAAATTTCCTCCTCACCACCAGCACCCTCAATCCTCTTTCTTTTTTACCAGCAACACAACAAAACTCCTCCTCCCCACCACTAGCTCCCTATATTTCTTATCACCTTCTTATCACCAGCATTTCAACCATGCTCATCTATGCCAGCACCCCAACCCTCCTCATATTTCTCTGCTGCCTGCTTTCTCATAGCAATCCACATGCTGGTGAAGGGCAGGGATGGCTTTCTATGCAAAGTAATGGTGGCTGGCATGTGGCCTTCTGAGAAAAATAATGGTGCCTGAATAACTGACACTTTGGTGTATCACAGGCCACAAAATGGCATACATGGGGCATTAGGCAAAGCTGGCATCGAAATGCTGGGCTGCAGAAGAACAGAGATCTGTCGACCAGCCCTAAAGATAGCAGCCACAGAAAAAATCCACTGACTACGCATAGTCAGTTGGTGGGGATACAGTAAAATTAGTGGAGAAAGAGGAGGAAAAGGACACAGAAGCATCACTAGATAGGGAAACAAAATATATGGGTGTTATGTTCCTTTGAAGAGAAGGAGGGGGAAAAGGTACATTAGCAGGCCCAATAAAAATGCCTGGTTGCCTTTTCAATAATTGCATTTAGAAAGATAACTAGATTTAGGGGGAAAAGTTATATGTGATTATGGGTCCACATTAAAAAAATCTGAAAAAGGAGGATTTATAAAACATTAGGTTTGCTATTTCTTTATGTATAAATGTATATGTGTTTCTGCATAGCTATGAATGAGTTAGAGATTACAACATAGCTGAAAATATATTGCAAAAACAATTTGCTAAGCACGTTATTTTCAAGTATATTTACTAGAAAAGTTGGCTGCAAAATGTTGATCAAAAAGTCAAAGCAAAGTAAACCAATATTTCATCTAAATTTACAATAAAAGTCAAAACGATTTAGTGAATTGATGGCTTTGGGAGAACAGACTGTGGAAGGTAGATAACTAGTTTAATTCTTGTTAAGGTCATATAGATATTGATCTATAACAGTCAGAAGACTACGCAGCAGTAGAAGATGGAAAAACTCTTAGCAGGCAAGAAAAGTTACAGACACAAACAGGTGTTGCACAGAGGAAGCAAATTGTTGTTTCTTTCTAATAAAAGGGAAAAGTAATATTTTAAAACTTTGCATGTTTCATTATAGCTAAATACAGCCCTCTGTACTCTGAACTGTTCTGGAACAAGGGCTATTTTTGTCAGAACCAGTCTACTTACTGTTGAAGTCAAGATGAAAATATTTTTTTTTTAAACACCCTTTAAAGGAGAACTTCACTTTCATTTAAAAACTAATGTGGCATGTAAACTTGCTACACAAACCATTTTGTAGTTCAATGTTGTTAAAAATTACCTTTCCATTTTAAAATGTAGCCACCATAATTTTCTAAATCTGTTAAAAGTTTTCATTGCAATATGGTTACCTGGAGGCTTTTTTTACACCATTGTTGTATCAGGGGACTGCTTCTAATGGGATGCAGATCCTGCAACTTTCCCCAAGAAACACCCACAGTGCATCAGGGGTTTTTAATGAATCAGACCCTGCCATTCCTGAATCAGTCTGCAAAGGAGTTGGTGAAGCAAACAGCTTTTTCTTCAATACAGTTATACATTCATTAAAAAAATGTAAGTGTTTGCCCAGACCAGACAATCTGTACAGGAGACAGAGTAAGTCCTTACATTACCCCTTTCCTTTAGGAGGGACCACTGGAACCTTAGAAGCAGGGTGTAACCAATGGAAGAGTTTGCATTGGAGGCCTGTACCCTGGAACACTCTTCAGGTCTGTACACTTTCCAGTGGACCAAGTACTGTGAAGAGTTAATGATCTTAGTGACCCTGATAGCTTCCTGCTGTGAACCAACAGCAGAGGACGAGCAGAAGGGATAGTATGTGAATAAAGGGGCTTAAGCAAGGATATACTGTATGAAAAGAATTGGGTATCTGCAAATTAGAAGGCAACTGGAAATGGAAAAAGACTGGGTAAATCCCCTGGAGAATTCTGTATGGACCAATGAATCTCGGTGCCAACTTTTGGGATGGAACCTTTAAGGAAATGCTCTTGATGGACAGCCACATGTATTTGACCTACTTTGAAGTGGGGATGACTAGTTAGATGGTGACCAGCCAGTAGCAGCTGACAGGTTGGGGAAGGGACATCCTCTGGTGGGTGGGATTTAACGAATGTAGGTACAGAGGAAGTGAAAGCAACTAGAGGATGAGTGCACCTAACTATTATACTCAAACACATCCCAAAGTAAAAACTAGGCCCATTCCATCTGTTTACGGGACACAAAACGTCTAAATACATTTTCTAAGGACTGGTTAATGCTTTCGGCCTGCCCTTTTGTCTGGGAATGGTATGCAGAAGAAAAGGAGAGACTCATACCAAGCATAGAACAGAGGACTTTCCAAAACCTGGACTCCAACTAAATTGTCATGGTCACAAGACCATACTCACTGGCAACTGAGGCTCTGGGGTTTAGGGGCAGGCAGGCACTGATGGAAGAATGAGTAACACAGAGGCTCAGGAGACAGGAAAAATAGGGAACAGGATGACTGTACATGGGGGTGTCATAAAGGCACACAGCCTTTATGGGGTTTGCTGAAGGACAGCTCCCAGGTTATGGCTCTCTAAAACCCCCATGCAGACACAGCTGACTGAATACTGTAGTGACTAGGGGAATACTGGGGAGGTGTGCAGCAGTAGCAGGAGTCTCTTATAACACAGGGACTTGGGATGAGCTGAGTAAAGTGAAGTAAGTCTGTTGCAGCTCTGAGATTCTAAATTCAGTAGCACACAAGAAAAGAGTCTGTTACAGCACTGCTGTTGAAGAGTTCCGTATACAGAAGTACACAGAGGAGGGAGTCCATACATCAAGGTGGTTCAGGGTTCACTGGCTCAGAGCATAGAGTTTGTAAAAGCACTGTTGATTAGGGTGCACAATGCCAACTGATGCACAGAAGGAGCAGGCTCAGAGAAAAATGCAGGCAGACAGGAGCTGGATAATGGCAATGCACAGGCAGTGCACAGATGCAGAGGTGCAGACAGCTTAGACTAGCTCACTGATGAATGTAATTGCAGCTCTTCTGGAGTATGAAGTGCACACGAATGCAGCTATGCAGGTCATCGTTCTGAATAAACAAGACACAAAAAGGAGGCTCTAGGATTAAACACAAGAACATACGAGAAGCAGAGATGAGTCTAGAGGAACTGGAAATGGCAAAAGCAGGTAACCGCAGGTCACAGGGATCCTCAGGTGAGATGCAGACTTCAGGGATCACAGGGTGTCTGGCACCTAGTGTACTGGCATATTGCTGGAACACTGAGCAACAGGTGCACTAGCCTTTTAAGTCAGAGGTTGTGAATGGTTTGGCGGCTGAGCATGTAGCCTGTTAAGCTGAAAAGCACATACACAGGAAAAAATCTGGCAGAATATGACACAGAAAAGTGTGACAGAAAAGCAGAAATGATCTTACTGTAATGAGCATATTACCATGGGATGAAATGAGATCCATGATAAAATCCATGGGTGAGTAGGAATGGGTAAAGGAAATAGGTAGCCATCAGGCCTGGTTCTGGGAGATTTTGAGTGTCCACAGACTTCACGTGAATTGACAAAAGGAACAACATCCTTACTAAGAGTGGCCCACCGCAGATCTCAGGAAACTATGGAGCGAGCCTTCTTGATACCAGGATAACCAGATGTTTTACTAATATGGACCTCAGATAGAACCTTAAGTACCAATGTGTTTGCCATGAACAGTGTGCCAGCAGGAAAGTTCTTAGGAGCAGAAAGTTTGAGCCTGCAAAGTGGATGACAAGTCACTAGAAAGAGCTGTGACTAGAACTGACAATTTTAAGAAGAGGGTTAATATCTACAAGTGAGAGCATTGGCCATGGTGTTCTTGGCCACAGGCCAATAAATTATTTTAAAGTCAAAGCAAATGAAGAAGGTTACCAGTGGGCTTGTCAGGCGTTAAGTCATTTTTGAGTATTGCTATATTCAAGATTTTTACAGTCAGAGTATATAACCAAATATACAACTGGGTGGTGTGCCCCCTACAACCAGTGATACCAATATTCTAAAACCCATTTTCTAGGACCTGTCTGTTACCAATATCAACAACTTCCATGAGAGAAAAAGGCACAAGAATGTAGAGAAGGTTGTCAGGATGAATCCGTTTGGATAACAGTGCCCTGGATCCCACCTCAGGGGCATTAACCTCAACCATAAAAGGTAGACCAGAATTGGAAATGGTAAGGGATGAAGAAGAAGTGAAAGCCACCTTAGAGGCTTCAAAGATTATGATGGCTTTCGAAATCTAGTTGGTCACTTCCGCCCCTATCTTGGTAAGCACAGTAAGAAGAGAAGCCATGACAGAATAATTCTTAGTGAATTTCCAGTAGAAATAGGCAAAACCAATAAAATGCAGGAAGGAAGGACAAGTCCATTGTACAATGGCTTGGACTTTAAATGGATCCAAAAAATTAGATCTTGGAGGCATGGAACATGCATTTAAACAACTAGACATACAGACTTAACAGGCTTAACAGTACTTAGATGACTCAGCAGTGCTTAACATGCTCCAGAAGTGAGTAGAAAAGCATAAGAATATAGTCTAGGTAAATGATTACAAATCTGACCAAGAAATCACAGATAGCATCATTCATGTTTTTTTTCCAAAAACTTGCCTTGCCTGGGAGCCAATAAGTTTGACTTGGCGGTGTGAGCACAATCTGGATCATCACAGAGCAGGCTGAGTGCCTGGAAGAAGGCATCCACATTGGACAAACTGAATGCTCAAGCGTGAGGATTGCACCGCAAGAGGGTGATAATGATGTGGACTCACTGTTTTTCAGAGCCTAAAGGGCAGGGAAGAAGCTGGAAATAGAATTTGAAGCTATTTACATACCTGGAAAATGATCTATAGTCCCCAGAGAAGTGGTCCTGAAAATGGATCTTAGACTCTGGAGGCTCAGGGAGGCTTGCTACTTGAGCTCATACTTGTTCCTAGTTTGAGAACAAAAGTTTGTCACCTTGGTGGTAGAGTTGGCAGAGTTAATCAGCAAACAATTGTGCTTGATTCAGATCCAGCATTGTGTTGTGATAATGTAATGCTTGTCCTTGTACAAGAGGTCAGATAATACAGCTGGCTAGTATAATGTCACCTATAGAAGGCCTACCAGTACTTGGTTGCCCCCAGGATGTAATACATAATGCTATATTCTCTTGCCAGGTAGCACAAGAGGCCAAGCAAAGGTAAAACAAGAGTACCTGTGCTTCAGGAAAATACAGATGTCCTCATAGGATGGCAGTAACAGGTGCTTCAGCTGTAGAGTCATAGAGGGATGTGGAAAAGCCTAGCACAAGGTCTGGGAACAGGGCTTATGATGTTTACATCTGGTGCCATTTTACAGGGGACCAATAAGAAGCTTGAGAAACCAGACGCCACAGCTGATGGGAGGTGAGGAGAAAGAGGCATCAAGAAAGGGACTGAGTTGTCCAGGAGATGGAGAGGCAAAGGTGTGGCAGAAAGTTTGATGGGGAGAAGCTAAGGAGACCCAAAAAGCTCACCGGATAATGTGCAAATGAGACAGGGTAAGTCTTTCCCAGAATGAATCAAAGCCTATGCACTTGGAACATAAAAGGGAATCAGTAAACTGCTGAGTGCATTTTTAAATATGTGTTCACATTTTGTTTGAAAAATCTTAAAGGAGAACTATGAGGTGAGTGCTTTTCACTCACCTCATAGTTCTAGCCGACCTGTGACAATGAGACTGTCACAGGTCGGCTCAGTAGATCGGGAGGTGAGCGAACACATACCGGGTTCGCTCGATTCTCGATCCTGTCACGGCTCTCTGCCGTGACAGGGGGAGGGGCTGGATTCCCCTCTCCCCGCTCCGATCTGCCAGCGCTGACTGGCGGAACGGACGGGGGAGGGGGCGGGTACAGCTGGCTCTGCCTCTAGATAGGCAGAGCCAGCTGTCACTCACGCAGCTGGACGGATCCCGTCATCTAAGTCGGGATCCGCTCCGGCTGCAGCGTCTCAGTATACCGCGAGCTGTAGCTCGTGGTATACTGAGCTTAGGGTAACGGGATGACCCTAGGTTGTGTCCTCCCGTTACCCTAAGGAGAACTATGGGGAAAAACACTGACCCCATAGTTCTCCTTTAACATACATGGAAGAACATCACAACCATTCTGTATGCATTGGCTTTCCACTTAGAGAAAGAAGAAATAAATCAAATGCTGCCAACATTGACTCAGTCAGTAGACATAAAAAAAACTTGTATTTCACTAATAATAGTTATTGCATGGTAAGTAAAATTAAAGTCTTGAACACTACCTGAAAATACAGAGATCTGAGTGCAGCTGTTGCAGAAATGTTTTGATGATTACATGATCAATAAAGCATGAAGGTAGTTGTAGTTCTCCCTGAACAGATGCCTTGGCTGCGCTAGTATGATTCTCATTATGGGCCTTGGATTGATTTTTTTTCATTATAATAATTTCTTTGGAATACAACTTCATATAACAAAAAGTCACACACAGAACAACCTACAGCATAACCTGCACATTCATCTCTGAGGAATTACATATTATTATAATTATACAGGAGAATGCAGGAAATGTGTGTGTGTATATATATAAACAGTGCTGTACAAACTATTGTGTATATTGTATACTATAACATAAAGTGAAGTACAGGAGTACAGGAGCTTAAAAAATATTTTATTTCTGACAAATTCTGGTAAGGTATATTTTTATAAACAAAGTAAAATAAAATAAATTACACTGGTAATAGATAAACATGCCAAATATTAAACCAATGGAAGGTGGGTATGTATGTTTTCCTCTTTTGTGATTCATATTATATATCTGCGACTCAATCTAATTGTTTATCTGCTATCTATCTATCTATCTATCTATCTATCTATCTATCTATCTATCTATCTATCTATCTATCTATCTATCTACATTGCATTTTTTCACAGCACCTTTAAAGGGAAAACTGCTGGCATACAGTATAGCAGTGTTGTTACTTAGCCACCTGGAACCTTTGCAGTAAATAATTCATGTTTTATATTTCAAAAGCCAGAACACAGAAAGAGTCTCTTGACAAGTAAGGGCATAGACTAGTATGAGCTGGAAACCCCAATTTAAATCCCTCTACTAGCTCTTTTTAACCTTATATAAGTCACTCTGACTCCCTGAATACATAAATATTAGATTGCAGGAACAGCTAATAAGTGAAGCTACCATACAACTTTAATGCATAAAATGTTGCATAAACTAATATCAAATACGTAGATAAACTGTCCGCTGTATAATCTATAGCCAAATCATTATTAATTTTCTCTTAACCTAGTTTGGACAAGCCTACGGAATACAAAATATTATTGCCATATTAAATGAAAATCTTTACATGTTTACTTTACACTTACAGCATCTTTCTTATAGACTTCACTAAAATTCATCAGTTTTTATATCATTTTTCAAAAGTATGTTAGAACTTAATGACAAGTTCTGAACAGTGAAATTGTTATTTCTCTACTGGAAATAGTTGGGACTATCGTCATTTTAGAGGATGTTACTTTACAAAGACAATTCTCTAATGCTTTAGGAAATAGCACCGTTTAGAATTCTGTACAGCAGAAAAATAAGCACTAATGATTCTGAGAGTGTTTAGCTGTTTGATGTGTTAGGTGCTAATGTTTAATGCAGATTCTGTTTATCAATCAGGTCGGTGTGAGTGTAAAACAAAGTGGATTCCCTGTTTAAGAGAATGACAGACCCGCTGAAGACTGATTTAGTTTTCTTTTTTTTGTATAAGCAAAGTAGAACAGTAGATTCTAAATGGAAATTACAAATTCAATAAATACAACACCATGTAATAATTTTTTTTCTCATGTCAACCCATTGTTACATACCTGACATGAAATGTGCAAAAACATAATTATATAATCTGCATGAGCACGTTCTATGTCCTGTGCAGAACTGCAACTACATTTGTTTACATAGAGCCATGTCAAACAAGCAGCTTTGCAGCAAGGATTAGAACCCGGTCATTTTCTCTGACTATCTATAGTCACTATAGAGTTACTTCTGTAGCTGGTTACAGTACCTTTCTATGCAGACATGACATGTTCACTGGCAGATTCAGTGGAAAATATAGGAAGCCACAAAGCTGGATTTTCTGCATCTAGCTTCAAATGCTACAAAACCTTAATCAGCAACTGAGATACAAATCACTGGAATCACTGCATCACAGATCTCTTCTCAGGACTGATTCACGAAAGCCAGACAAGAGCAGGGATAAATTGATGTGGTAATTTTGCATCATGGGTCTAACTGTGCATGTGAATATCCGCACAACCAGCAATTGCAATCCTGAATCAATCTAGCCAATCATGCACTGATGCTCAAAGCATATGTTGTGGTCCTTGTTAGCAGAACATGTAAAACATCTAAATAATGTTGCTTTTGTGCCTTAGGTTTCCTAAAGGGACACAACAAAATCCACATTTTAACCTTTTCTATTTGAAGCACCAGCGTACGCAATCTCATTGGACAGTTACTGCCTTTTTTGGTTAGATAGATCCTAAGTCACTGGAGAAAATAATGATTTTATTTTAGGCATGCTGTGGCTTTGCCAACATATGCTCAGATTGCAGAACAAACATTCCATGGCAAACTACACTTGTTAATGAAGCATGGTCAGCACAGTGGCGTAGCGGTTATCGCTTCTGCCTTGCAGCACACGGGGAGCCTGGTTCGAATGCTGGCCAGGTCACTATCTGTATGGGGTTTGCATGTTCTCCCTGTGCTTGTGTGGGTTTCCTCCCACACTCCATCCTGGTAGGTTAATTTGCTCTTGTCTGAATTGGCCCTCCTATGTATGCATGTGAGATAGGGACCTTAGTTTATAGTGTAAAGTGCTGCGTAAATTGCATATATATAAATACTAGGGATGCACTGATACTGTTTTTTCGGTATTGAGTACCAATAGTTATTTTCTTTTGGTACCCACTGATACTGAATACCGATACCGGAAGTCCCATTAAGAAAGCCGGGCAGCTTGTAATGACTCGCCGCCCATCTTCCCGATTAGCCGGGAAGCCGGGCGGCAAGTAATGACTTACCGCCCAGCTTCCCGATTAGCCAGGAAGCCGTCTCCGTGCTCCCCATTCACCTGGTGACAAGGTAGTATGAAGTCGCCTTCTTGGCCAATCAAGAAGCCAAGCGGCGGGTTATGACTTGCTGCCTGGCTTCCTGAGTGGCCAGCTTCCTGACCAATCAAGCTGGGCAGCAAATCATTACACGTTGCCCAGCTTCCCGATTGGCTGAGAAGCCGGCTCCATGCTACCTCATCACCAGGTGAAGAGGAAGCATGGAGTCAGATTTCTGCCCAATCAGGAAGCTGAGGGCGGGTAATGACTCGCTGCCTGGCTTCCTGATTGGCCAGCTTCCCAACCAATCAGGAAGTCAGGCAGCAAATCATTACACGTTGCCCGGCTTTCTGATTGGCCAGGAAGCCGGCTCCATGCTACCTCATCACCAGGTGAAAAGGAACCATGGAGCCGGATTTCTGGCCAATGAGGAAGCTGGGGGGTGGGTAATGATGCGCCGCCCGGCTTCCTGATACTGGAAGTTCCGGTATCGGGATAGGCATTGGGAGCATTTGGGCAAGTATAAGTGCTCGCCCCAAACACTCAGTATCGGCACCAATACAAAAACTAATGTCGGCATCTGTGAATTCATAATAAATACCAAAAATAAATATATATGCTGTATCCTACATGGATGTATTGTACATTCAATGAGTATATTGCTTGCACATGATCCACGCATACGTGCATACTCTTTATTATCTTGGGCACATTGACTACAACTGAATTTTTCAGAAATAAAAATCTGACCGGGCCTTCCCCTACTCTATAATTGCTCTCACTTCCTGTCAGATAAAAAGTCAGCAGGACAGAAAGTGATGGTAAATCATGGATAACAGTAAAAACCAGGAAGGAGTTCAAACCCTTTCCCATGCTATTCACTCATACTCGCCCAAATGCTACGGTACTTAACCCCCGAGACCGGAACTCCTGGTCAGATGGAACATGGAGCTGGCTTCCCGGCTAATCAGGAAGCCGGGAAGCAGGTAATGACCCGCCGCCCAGCTTCCTGATTGGCCGGGAAGCTGGCTCCATCTGTTTGGCCGGTTAAATGCTGATTGGCCTGGAAGCCGAAGAATAGCAAACATGGCTTTCATATTCTCAATATAACTATGTAATTTTATTATGTCTAAGTGTACCTTAACAATGCATATGAAATGTGAGTCCTAAACAATAAGTCCACCTTTAGCAATAGGATGGTGCATGCTCAGAAAGTACAACATTATAGTTGAGGGTAATTGTTAAAAAGCAAAACAAACCAAAACTTCTATTATATAAAGAATACTAGGGCTTCATAGTTTTCCTTATGGCAAAGTATAAGAAAACCCTTTTTTGTCCCTCCTTATTGTGGGATCCAGCTTCACTGTGCTAAGGCCCTTAAGCAAAATTTTACATTTTTATTAGAATCTCTTAAAACAAGCCAATAAAAAAGCAACTAAATTTTATAGGTGCAGGCTTATGAAGCAGCATTGAACACTCCAATCACACATCACCCAGTAGCATCCAAACATAACATTTGAGAACATCTGTCCTACTAACATTTATGTCTTGTGCATTTTCTTTCAGAAGCAGGAATAGCAATGCATAGCAATTTCCAGAGATGATGCAACACTGCTGGGTGGTAGGAAGTGAATTCTATCCAAAACAATTAATGCTGTTTGAATTTTATTAAAGCAGAACAGAGACATCCATGTCTGTACAGTTTTTTCCTCCACCTTGCGATGGAGGAAAAAATGGAAACTGCCAGACCCCATGTTGGTTTCTTGGGGAATCTGCTGTAAACGGACATGTGTCCAATTACATCAAATTACCTCCGATCCGGCATGATACAGTCCAGCTAAAAGGATCTCTGATCCATCCGTTACTCCGGACGCGGCCAGAGGTGGTAATAACCGCATGCAAGCGGAAGCTCGTCCATTTACACACGGCTGCCCATAGACTTGCATTGGACATCCGATCGGATCTGCCTGAAAAACTGACAGACGGACCCGATCAGACCACCCATGTGAAAGGGGCCTTGGCAGTGACATCAAAACTCATAACATGTTTCATGATAAAACATTTTTTACTTCAGTGAATATGTTACTGAAATAAAAATGATTACTTTGATTAACTTGTTATGTAATACCATGAACCACAATTACTTTTCACATATCTATCTTATAGTGTTTTATGTACAGGACACTTTATGTAGTTCAAATTACACTACAGCTAACAAAATATATAACATGCTGGCAAACCTATGACCTCTAACATTATCACCTTGAACAAAAAGAAAATTAGAACTGATATAGCATCTGTCTGAATTCAGAGGTTTATGCTGTTTAAAAAGCTAAGGTTAGATAAAAGAGTATATGTGCAATATTTGCTGCATCTAATTTCAGTATTTGATACTACATACAGAAGTAAAACAATGACATATATTTAGATCAGATGGAGCATTGAGAAGGTGTGCTACCTAAAAATAGAGTCGGAAAGTTATTTCATATTTCCCACATACTATCAGTTGGCGTAATATGGTAACTGTATGTGTTACCTGTTTGGGACCAGGTAAGGTCAACTACTGCTTAAAAACAATATACTGTATCCTGACCTCTTCTCTAGGCCCCACATCCAATTGCTGATCAAATGTTGCATTCATAATCTCCATAACATTTCCAAACTGTGTCCTTTCTTAACAAATGTCACCAACAAGGAAGTGAGAGCAGTTTAGGGTTCTAAACTTTTCCCCCATTCCATCAAAAAAAAAGTTTTGGCTACAGTACGTTCTATTAATGGTGTGCACTATGGAGTACTTTTTCTGCCCATAACATGCATTCCGGAGTTACTGAGGAGGCGTCTCAAACAATCTGAAAGAAACTATTAACCCAGTGAAGGCATTGGAATAACAAAACAAATCAGAGAAAGGCAATTCCTGGTTAGCCTGTCTGGTGATCCTTGGGCCTGTATATGAAAAGGGGAAGGGTGTAATAAGACCTATTTGCTGAGGTCTAAACAGAAGGTGAGTGGCTTTTTGAAAGGTGTTTTTGGTGGAAGACTGTGATAAACCAGCACTGCTGTATTGATTTTACACATAATTTGGACTCACGTTTGATTTTGTAATGTTATATTGTGTGGACTAGTAGTTCTCTACATTTAAGCAAAACCACTTTATACATATCAATTACCGGTAGCACTTGGTTGGTGAATGTCTTTCATTTAAGACACGGATTTATATTTATTTATTGCATTGTAATATTGATAAGATATTGTTTTTTCAATCATTTATTTTTATATTTTTATATATTTATTTATTTATTTATTGTATAGTGTTTTATTTCCCCACATAGTTTTCACAATATTTTTGGTCTAAACACTATTTTAGATTTTGTGCTTGCTGCTTATATAGTTGGAGGGTGCAAAGTCTATTTATATATAATGTAAGGAAGAGTTATCTAAATATAAAAAATAAATGTGTAGCAAACTCAGTGAGAGGAATCATTTGAATGAAATACATATTTGTGTTAGAGGTCCACTTAAAAGACGAATTCCAATTACTTAAAAAAATAACCCTTACAGTGGGGCTACCCCCACTCTGCAAGGGTTAACAGCTCATTTTTCCCTAGGGGCCGGAATACTGAAAAAAATACTCACCTGATTCTCGGTGCTGCGGCGGGGAGTGCTCACCTCTTTCACCCTCCACTCTGCCTGTGATATGTCCCTTGGTGTCCTCACGTCTATTGCGGGTGAATGGGTCTGCATTAGATGTGATGACGTCAGTGGGGCTTAGACCCCCGGAGCATGGAGGGAGAAGAGGCTGTGGGGATTGATCAAGCAGCCAGGTGGGACCATGGATCAGGTGAGTATATTTTTTTATTTGAGCAGCTAGACCAAATTTAGCACTTAACCCTTGCAGTGCAGAGGTAGCATTGATAGAATGGATTTAATAAAGACATATGTTGCCAAACAAATGTACTTTCTTGTTATGAATAAACAAGCAGGTACTTGGTAGTAGGTATGGCTGCAGATTATCTTCTGATGTAAAGGGGGGCTCTTGATGTAAAAGGTGGACTCTGATGTGAAGGGGGAGCCACTTGTTTGTGTTTTTGTGTAGTGCCCCCTTTAAAAGCCATATAAAACCTCTATGTGGGATATGTATTTTACATTTTTACATTTACATTTTAACAGCCTGGGGTGCCTCAAGATTTATCTTGCTTTTAAGGGTGCCGTGACTGGAAACAAGGTTGAGAAAGGCTGCTTTATAATAACACTTTTTAAAGTTACAGTAAGTGTTGTTAAAAGAGCATGGTGGTGGAATGGTGAAAATACTATTTCTGATCTTAACATCGCACTGACATTCTTCTATTCATGCGCACATGTGGGAGATTTCTCTGTTGTATCTTAGCACTTGAACTAAATGCACAATCCTAGATGTAGTGGTTCAATGTAAGGGCACTCTTAGCTAATAACAAATTAAATGGTGCTATGCAGCAGTAAATTAACTTCTGTAGAGTGCAGTTTTATTAGCTATTGAAATAGACTGATGTTATTAACAGGCAGGGACTTTTATTAAAATGTTTTATTTTATGTGTATATTTATTGTAGTTGTTTATTTATCTTTATCTATGGTTCTTTCATGTGCAATTTTTTAATTTTGCCAGTGTCCTGATTAAAATAACTATATCTAGTGAGAAATATACAGGCCTGGTATGGCTGACATGTTTTTCAAAGTGCATGCTCCAGGACTGTCTATGCTGTGTCACTGAGGTTTTTTGCTACACAGTGCAATCTTGCTATAGAACATATTACTAAAGTGCTATGTTACAGAGTGCCATGAGGACATATACCTTTTTACTGAGATGCATAATATGCTACACAATGTTATTGTAAGGGTATTTAGAACAGCAAACTATTGCCATATAGAAGGGTACAGAAATGACATGTTGACATATACAAAACAACTTACCCATGTCCATGATCGACAAGATAACTCAAGTAACAATGAAGGGTTTTTTATTATGGGTGACTTCAACATGCAAAACATTAACCGTCATTTTCAAGCTGTGCTTACAGGCTGGAGCAGAGATATTTTTTGTTTTGGTACAAAGTCACATGGCCATGCCTGTAATACAACCCCCAACAGCCAAAACCCATCTGATTGGCCAGAGAACGGTCACAGTCCAATTTAGTTTAATTGTTAATGAAATTCGGATGCATCCGAATTTTCATTAAAGGAACATTCGGCTTCATTTGCAATCATACTCGTTCGAATTCGGAAATTCGGATGCATCCAAATGTCTGTATTTAACCAGCTTTTAATGTCTAACAATTAGTAAAAAGCCCAACCAGAGGAGATCACATTCTAGACCTGGTACTGACAAATGGGGATTGATTGTCTGGTACTGAGCTAGGAGAAATTTTGGATTCTAGCAATCACCAATGTGTCTGGTTTGATATTGAAACAAAAGTGGAAAAACATTATATACAAAAACTGAAAAGGATACATTCTGCTGAAATAGATACATTTGGATACATTTCTAAAAAAAATCAATGAAAAGGTTGGGGTTAAATGGCAGGAGTCAGTAATCAGTGGGCCCGTTAAAAATCTACCATCATGGAGGCAAGTAGATTATTTGGCAAATTAGTATAAGTATACAGAATAAAAAAACAATATGGTTCAATAGAGAGGTGTAGAGAATAGTAAAGGAGAAATTGCCTAGAATAGATGGCATTGTGGAGATAAGGGACAAACTGTTTTATTTAAAAGATGATTGACATTCACAGTTTTACACAAGCCTTGAGAACTTTTACCCTTTGCTGGACTAATAGCGTTCAAATTTACTACTAATAATGGGGCTCTGCCAGCACAGTATAGACAGGGTCAATTATTATTTGTATGTATGGGAAAAACGTTGATCTATACTCAAATATAGATCAAAAAGCTTTATAAATAAAAAAAAAAGGGGCAGACACGATGGGCCACATGGCCTTTTTCTGTCATCACTTTTCTAGGTGCATCTGTTTTTTTCTGATTGGAAGGAACAATAACCAATAAGAATCAATTATGTTTTGCCTAACATTTGAAACAGCCAACTAGATACCAAATGGAAGAAACAGTGATACTGTTTTAGGTCTGAATATGCACAGTCATTTTTGTAGGACTCTTTGTTGTGTGAGTGTGGAAATCAGGATGCAGTCAACAGTAACTGCAGATCCTCCACCATAATCCATTACAAATGGTTCCAAACACTATCTCCTGTGACTTCTTTCAGTAAACCTTGCAGTCTGTTGAACTGTTACATGTTTTAAATTATTTTCCATAACCCAATATCACCGTTCCTTCACAGCAGTACTAGATAAAATAGCAGGTGCACACCAGCTGAGCCAGTCCAGCATTGGCAGTTACTCACAAAAAAGTAATTTAAGTAGTAAAGGTTACCGTACTCCACTTTGAGACTTGTGTTATCACCATAGGGATATTTACCATTGTTATTTTTTTTTCCAATTCTATTTGTTTGCATTTCAAGTTGAGGATTGTTCTAATCTAATTTAGAGTTGAGGGCACTATTTGTGGCGTTAGTTCTCTTTGCCATCTCATGAGTCAAGGATTTTATTACATTTTCCAGCTCTTTTGAGTTTTAATTAACCAATTCCCTGACCTAAAGGTGTCAGATTCACCTAATCCTGCATTGATAGCAATTCAAAAAAACAGCAGAGAAGAGGTAAGAAGTAAATAATTAACTACAATATAGGGTATCTTTCTTAGTAATGACATTATTTCAAGCAAGCAACTCTCCAAATGACCTTTATGTGGGTAACTTTCCAATGAAGTATATTTATAATTGTGAAATATTTAATTTCCACTACAGTTTGTAATTAAAGAATAACTCGAATTCAAAGAAAATGTAAGGGTGTTTTAGCATAGAAAATAATAAAGAAACTAACTAAACCCAAATAAAACCTGTTTTAAATCCCTATCCCTCTTTTCTAATTTCTCCCCAATCAGCCCCCCTTAGGGACTTATCTCAGTCCTTCCAACCCCAATTTCATCCCATGCCTTTACTTAGTGCCATGCTATCCTTAGGCCACAATGGCTTTGTCCACCCAGTTCCATTATGAATAGTCCTAATGCATTGTTCTGTGAACTGTGGTTAAGTGGAATAGTCTTAACAATAATGACAATAATAAAAATAATAAAAATAATAAACAATAATAACAATAATACCACAGAGCTATACAGTGTTATGTACAGTGATATATACAGTGCTGTATAGTGCAATTGCTACATTTCAGTGATTTTCGGTTTGGTGGGCCACAGAAATTGGAGTGTAACATCGCCTCCTTGTATTTACTAGGGTATACCACCCCATTATATTTATAGTGAAGCCAACAGTCATTTTTAGAACTACAAATGTGTGTGTGTGTCAGCAACAACTTTAATTCTACAGTACCAATTTAGCACATTGTAAAGTGCACCAAAGCCCATTATTACTTGTTGCCCTACAAATTGGCAGGAAAGTGTTGGCTGAATTACTTTTAACATAGCTTCACTGATGTACTGCTTGTTTAATTAAATTTGTCTGATGTTGAGGAGGAGAGTGACAGAAGCACAGAGTTAGGTGACAATAGGCAGGTAGAGCCAATTACCAATTATGATACTGCAGCTTACTGCCAAGTTGGCTCAGATGATGAGGAGTGTGATAATGATGATGATATCTCAGAGTGTACCTAATATTTTCATATAGCTAGACCACATGGTCAGTGGCAGGAGCCACATAAGCAGATGCTCCAGCAAGCATGGGCAGGGATGTTTTCCTTCTAGAACAGGGGTTCTCAACCTGTGGGTCATGACCCAAAAGTGGGTCACAACCCCCTCTTGAGGTGAGAGGCTCACCAGCAACTCCGATATCAGAGTACTCACCCAAATGCTCAGTATCAGCACAGATTCTAGTATTGGTGCATCCTTAAATTTTAGCGTTGGGGGTAACCACAGCTTGGCAAATGTTACCAAGGGGTCATGGCCCTAGAAAGGTTGAGAACCACTGTTCGAGAACAAATACTGCATGGTGTAATAGACTGGGAACTGGAGGTACAGCAGTAGGAGGAAGAGGACATCTTTCTGTTTTCTCAGGGCCCACCTAATCCTTACTTTGTCCCTGTTAGGCAGCACCAGGCACAGGAGGAGTTCAAGGAAGAGGGTTTTTCTGTGGGCATTGAGGTGGAGGACGTGGGGCAGGCTTCTAGTGGTGGGTCACAATATTGTGGAAGTTGGGCTGGTTCACATCTCATTCACAACCCACTGGGTAACTTTGTTGAATGCTGGGAAACTTGCAGGATAGGGCACACCACTGGATAAGGTAGTCATGCCCAACTAGTGTTCACCCGGTTGAAATTCATTAGCAACACAACCTACCTGCAAACCACCCAAGATGCAATACAGTATGTCCAAATGCTGGAACTTCACCTTGGCCATGTTTCAGGAGCAGCACTTGCATTAGCCAGTCGTCAATTAGTATTTGTGCAAGTATGAGATAAGTACAAACCAAGAGGATGTGGATTTTTGTTACCCCCCCATCAGCAACCTTATTCAGGACATATGTATAGTGTTGTCAGCATTCAAAAAGACAACCATAATGCGAAGTCGCAACAAGGAGGAGATCACAACCCCTCTTGTTTTCCTTCTAGAACAAATACTGCATGGTTTAATAGACTGGGAACTGTAGGCACAGCAGTTGGAGGAAGAGGACTTCTTTCTGTTGTCTCAGGGCCAACCTGATTCTTACTTTGTCCCTGTAAGGCACAGGAGGAGTTCAAGGAAGAGGGTTTTGGTGTGAGCATTGAGGAGGAGGACATAGTGGCAGGTTTCCAGTGCTATGGTTCACCCCTCCCAAACCCTGGGCATGTATGTGGGTGGGCGGAGAAGACAAAAAGTTAATGACAATATTGTGGAGGTTGGGCTCATTCATTCTGCAGTGCCTTCGCAAAGACCCCAGGATTTGGGCCATCAAGAAGAGGTATCATTATTGGTTGGATTCACATTACAATAAGAAATTGTCATAGTCCACCCTTCCACCACAGACGGAGTAGAAACTGAAACAACTGGAGGATGCGCTATGGAAAAACCTCTTAATGTCCTTTCCGGAGACTGTGGGTATCCCTTTCATGGCCAATGTGGCTTCAATCATCCTGTCAGTGAAAGGTGGAGCAGTGGTAGCTGCCTAAGCGAGACTTTTAAGTCCTTATTTACTATGCTGTGCCCAAAGTTGTCCAACTGTAGCAGTTAAAGGCAGTGTCTGAAGCCATATAATCTCTGATTACATGGGGCCAAGAGCAGATATCGACAAAGGATCGGCTTTTTTGACGCGGCTGTGTGGGCAGAGCCACGCAGAGGCATCCCGAAATAAAAAACCCACATCAGCGTGGGGGGGGGGAGAAGAAGTGCAATATGACCATGTTTTATCTTACAGCCTGAATATGGTCAGAAAAATAATCTTAGCCTTTTTATTTCTTTCTCTGGATCAAAAAGGGCGGCAACTGTCAAACCTCTGATACCTGACACTCAAGTTAATGTGCTAGTTTGTGGCAAACTAACAAGTAAAGTGAAGGGCAAACATAAATCTTTCCTAAGACTGCACAATTCTAAAATTTAAGACTAAATATTGAGGTTCTGAAATAAGGTATTGTTACTGTTTAGGTTCTATATGAAGGGACAGTTACACCATAGCATTGTGTTAATTACACCAAACCATGCTTTTACCGCACACTATTGCACAGCACACCTAGTGTGTGGTACCATACATTATGTGTGTTGCACTGCAATTTACTTGAATAGCACCCCAATGCACTTCCTGGTGGCACTGTGTGATATTGCAATACTGTGCATTGTGTTGAGGTTGAAAAAAAAGTAGTGCATGAACTACATTTTTGCACTACAACACAACACACCGTATTGCGGTACCGTGCATTGCGCTGTACTGCAACACAAGGTTACAGGGGGAATCAGTCTCTTAAAGTGGGCACTTTAGTGACCTAGCTAGAGCCATTTAATTACTTGTTTTGCCTAGCCTACAGGAGAGTACACAAAGTCCTAACATAAAGAGTGCTATCATTGGCAAATCTTTAAATGGGTCTACTTTATTTACCTCTCATGCCTGTAGCAGAAATACACATTGTCCTTCTTTCTTACAGTTATATATTTAGAACTTTTTTTGTGTATAAATGCATTTTTTTGCTTCTGCTTTTCTCCAAACATACACACACAAAGGATTGTTTACTATTTTTACAGCTTAACAAAAATCAACATCAAAACTCAAAGGATAAAAAAACAAAATGACATTCATCTGTTATAAATGTTGAACGCTGGCTTTTGCTCTCCTACTGAGATGATAGGGGTAGAATTGTATAATTTGTTATGCTGTTAAAATTAAAATAAACAGTCTCATATATATGTAATACCGTATGTTTCATGTTATTTTCTGCTACTGCAGCATTGCTCTAGGAGAAATAGACCATCAAACGGCTTTTGCTTAAGGGCAGCAAACAATGAAAAATATACTATGCACAGATATGTGTCCAAGGGAAATACTGAGCAGCTGCAGGCTGTTGAGCAGAAATTCACAAGAATCATGATTAATCCTTTACTTCTCCAGTATAACTTCTTTCCAAAAAGTTGAATATTAAACTGCAAGTATTTGGAAAAATAATAAACATGTTTTTTTGTTAAATAATGTTTTTAAAATGCACAAACAAAATAACCTCACAAGATTGTATGCATATTGTCATTTTTATTACTACCGTTGGATATAGACCAGACTCTAAATTTTAAGCCTGTACAGATTGCAAATATATTTTTTACTTATTTCCTGCTGGTCTGTGAACCACAAGCAGTCTGCAGACAAATTTTGACCACCCAAAAAGCCTTATGACTTATTTATAACTAGAAATTATATTTTTCTTCTCAATTGATTTAAATTGTATTGTTCTTAAAGTGTATATCCGAGCATTACCCAAATTTACCTCAAAACCTCCTTCTTCCTCCCAAGAGAATATCTCATGTTTTTTTTTCTTCATTTTACTTTGTTCATGTAATGGAAAACAACTTTTATTACTTTGTCATGACATCATCACTAGGCTTGGAAAATGCTTGCCGGGGAAGCAATTTCCTAATGAGATAGGCATGCCTCCCTTCCAGAATTACACCTCCAAAGACCAATTTCTCTTCCTGCCTGTGATATCCATAGAAAATATGGGGATGAACGGTCATCACTTGGACAAGAAAACACAGACAGCAATAAAACATTGTCAAAGGGTCTAACCTTTCCTCACTCTACTAAAATGTGTTTTGTTTTTGCCTGTGATCCTAGTAAAAATATTTTGTATCACTTCCTGTCCTGACAAGGCAGGAGGGGAAATTTCCCCCATATGGATAAGATATTGTATGTGATCAGCACCCTGCCAAGGTTCTGTCAAAGTGCAAAGCACGTTTTAATTGCATGATCATATAGGAAAACAATGTTTTGGGACTGCGCAGAAATCTTTCATCAGGCATGTAATCATGCAATAAGGAACAGCTTTGACAAACATGTTTGGAGGAAAAAACCTACATCCCTTTAAGGCAGCATCATTGGTAGGAATGGACTTGTGTCTGTCTGTATTTGCAAGCTGTCACTATATTTACCTGTTTTTCATATTGATTGTATGTTTTCTTGTTCTTTTTACCAGTTTCTCTCACCCTGTTTCATTAATAAAGCATCATGATTTCGCCCAGCAGTGACAGAACAAGGTTGCTGATGACATATCTTATCCATTTTATACAATGTAGCTAGTTGGAGTTGTTGCAGCACCCTTTTTAACTATATGGTCAATTCCAGTATAGTGTGCAAAAGCAATATACTTCATATCTCTGCTATAGGAACACCGATGGAAATTAAAAGCTGACAAAGGTTCTATCCTTTTCCCTCTATACCGAATATTATAAAAAAAGCTTTGACTGGAGCTGGGCTTTAATGCCTTATTCATTTTAATTCATTAGGTCAACATAAACAAACATTTTACATAATTAATTAATGTTTATCAGCACAAAAGGTAAAACCTGTAAAACCCCCTTTATACTGCATACAATTATTATTTGAGGTGGCTAGTGTGCTAGCCAGGATACTAACACACAGAAATATTCTACAACCAAAAATGACCCCAATTTATGCTGTACCATTAAGAAAAATATGGATCTTTATTCACAATTCATATGCAAAAAGAACAAAACATAATACAATTTTCAAATTCATAAATCATTACCTATAAAAAATATATATTCCAATATATAGCTGCAAAATCAACAACCCCAATTTTGAGGCTCTACCTATTCCATGGCTAGACTACTTCTAGTGAATAATGGTCTTGGAGGATGACTTGGAACTATATAAGTGTGAGTGTATAAGTGTAAGGTCTAACTGGCAAAAGTGGGGTACCCCCTCTGGTACATCCAGTCAGAAAAAGGAGAAGGAGGGACCTTAATACAATCGAGGAAACCAAGTGCATTGAAAGTATGACACATGCCAAGTCTGTTTCCAAAGGATGCACATGTAACAATTGAAGTCTTGTATTTCATAGGTGTAGGTGTGTGTGTGTGGGGGGGGGGGGGGGGGGGGGGGAGGTTGGGAGACGAGACACTGATGTAGATAATGGAAACATGTGCATTCAAGTTTAGCCCTCACCCCACAGAAGCTGCTGTAATTTACAGGTTCTTCTGTCCCACATTAGTATGAACTGCCCAGACTGGACCCACAACACAGCGACACACCTTGTGGGAAATGATGGGCTTTAATGTAAGGCAAAAACCCTTGGTTGCAAATGGGCAGAACAAACAATAATATGGTGCAACAAATACACTTTACAGCAATAGCACATAGGATTAATCAGAAGCACAACCATAATAGCAGTAAATAAAAATAATAAAGCAATGGATTGTGACTAACTGTATATTGGTAAAATATCTATGAGGCTATAAAGCGAATTACCCCACTAATGGCAACCAACACTCCTTACTACTTACTGCCCAGTAGGGCTAACTAGAGTTCACCCGGCATTTGGGCCCTTAGTTGTACTCTGTAACACATCTTTAGTGAAAAAGTAGAATGGTATAAAGCTCCTATTAGAAAAGGTTTCATGGTAATCTCACAAAGAACAGGGGACAAGGAGTTAACGGCCTGGAAGCCTCTCACCTGAGTAGATGACTTCCATTTCTCAAATTATCCCACTTGGGCTGGCAAAATGGATCTCCGTTTGAAGCCAGAATTCATCGCATTTCCAGATGATCTCTAGAATGTTTGTCCCGGTCTCAGCAGTCTCTAGATGCAGTCTTCAATTCATTCATTAGGGATGCACTGATACTCATACTCCCCAAATGCTCCTGATACTTATCCCGATACTGGAACTTCCAGTATCAGGAAGCCGGACGGCAAGTCATGCCGTCCAGCTTCCTGATTGGCTGGGAAGCCGACTCCATGCTCCCTGGTGACAAGTGAGCATGGAGCCGCCTTCCCAGACAATCAGGAAGCCGGGGGGAATTACTCACCCACCTGGCTTCCTGATTGGCTAGAAATCCGGCACCAGGTGACGAGGGAGCATGGAGCTGACTTCCCGGCCAATAAGGAAGTCGTATGGCGTGTAATGACTCCCCGTCTGGCTTCCAGGCGGCGAGTCATTACCCGCCCCCCAACTTCCTGATTGGCCAGAAAGCAGGCTCCATGCTTCCTCATCACCTTGTGATGAGGGAGCATGGACCCGGCTTCACGGCTAATCAGGAAGCCTGGTGGTGAGTCATCACATGCCGCCAAGGGTGGCAAGTCAATAAACACTGCCTGGCTTCCTTGGTGGCACTCCCGGTATCGGTATTTGGTATCGGCAAGTACCGGGAAAAAATATCAGTACCTGTACTTGATACCGAGAAACCAGTATCAGTGCATTCGTACTAACTATATTGAGCAAATGCTTAGCAGACAGACTGATAACACACCTGTCTGCTCTCTCTCTCCATGTGGAAATGATGAAGAAAAAAAAAACTCAAGTACCCAGCAGTCGTTATCTCCTCCCTCCTTTCTCCAGGCACTGTGAGAGCTGTAGTTCCTTTCTCCTTTAATTGCTAGCATTTCTCCTGTACCTGGACTATACTTCCCAAAAGTATTTTCAGTTCTATGAGTAAGCTGCACCCAGGCTGCTCTGGGACCGATCCAAGTTCTCCTGACACTGGTTGCTAGGGGCCCAGCTTGTCCAGGCTGTAGCAGCCAATGAAAATCCTCTTTTGTCTCTTCTCTCCCAACAGCTGTCCATCAATCAAGGACAGAACCAGTGCAGCCAGTCAAAGGGGCCACAGTCCAGCAAGTGCCGCACAAGTAAAAATGGTATTAAATTATAAGTTAACATAAAAAATTATATCAAGTGAATATTACAATAATACTATATCTTAATTATATCCCATGTCCTACTCATATGGTGAAAAGGTCATAATTGCATTCTATGAAGGAAAGAATAAAGTTACCAACAAATTATTACATAAAAAAATATGTGATGTTATTCTAAGTGACTAAAGAAATTCCTCAACCCGTGAAAATTGTGCAGTTATATCAGAGCGAAAACATTAATTAAGCAAAGTGAGAAAATTAGATCATACTTGCCTTCCTAAAATAAATATATGCATTCACATATACACAGACTAATTAACCAGTGTTTATATTGTAAAGAAATCCATACAATTCACTGTGTACTCCCACAGAGCACCACCTAAGCATTACCCATTCAACAAAGTGGTTTCATAGCACCAAGCTCTTTCTAAGTCCAAAGGTGTTGCAATAGCTTTTCAGAATTCTCTACAATATGGGGTTTTATAACAACTATTGACCCTAAGGGCTAATACATTTTCCTAACATTAAAGTGTATACCTTGGCTTGGTCTCTAACCTGGAGTTTGGTTACCATTATCTAATCCTTGGAGGAGACTTCAACCTATCCCTAGTTCCTTGTATGGATACTTTCTCTGGTAAGTTGCCTTTTTTTAATAACCTTAATAACACAGCCATTGTTAGAGCATTCTATAGCTACTATTTCAATCTATATTACCTTTCTACAACGCAAACATGCCCCAGTGCAAAACCTACCAAATAAACATTAATCTCATACATTTGGGACAATGATCTCCAGATAAAAAGAACCTAAAGTTTAAAAAAAACATTCAGAAGCATATGCCTTCGGCTCGGCTGAGCCACTCGGCCGCCTTCGGCTACTGTACAGGCTATAGTGAATAGCCCGTAAAGCAGCCCTTCGGTTTGACTGAACTGAAGGCTCCAGCGCCCGAAGAGAGCTGGAGGATCAGTCGAAGCTATGGGTGGACCCTCTGTGAATAACCCCCTATATATTTTCTGAAAGCAAAGACCCTGTAAAATAAAATTATGAAACAGCAACAAAATACGGTACCCCAAATTGTCCATAGGCGACACTTTAAAAGCCCGTACAGATCATCAGTTTAGAGATATTCATTAACATTGGTCCTAACATTACTGCTCTCACTCTGACGCACCTAACATGTGTAGTGCAATCATCATTTTCACACTTACGGGGCACGGGGGACTTAAAACATTTTTTTTTTTGCATTTATTTTATTTAGACATATTTTTTTAAAATATATTTTTAACTTTACTTTATTGTTATCACATAAGAAGGCTTACAAGCCCCCTATGTAATAGCATACTAGTGGTGACAGGTACTCTTTAAGGTGACATTAGGGGTCAATTAGACCCCTAATAACCCCAGTAATTTCAAGGTAAATATGTTAAAAACTGAAGACTTAAACATGTCCCTCCAGCCCAGTGGCGTAACTATCCACATAGCGACCATAGCGGTCGCTATGGGGTCCGGGGCAGAGGGAGGCCCGGTCAGGAGGCAGGGGCCCATTGATGGTGGTCATGAAGGAGGCCGGGGTCTGGGTCCGGTGGTGGCTGTGGTTGGGGGGGTGGAGGAGGAGGCCGGGGCCTGGAGGTGGCGGTGGAGGAGGAAGCCGAGTACCAGCAGTGCCAGTACCTGTGGCGGCAGAGTTTGAGGAGGCTGGGGCCATGAGGCTCTGCAGGGTCTCAGGTGGGCTGTGCAGGGGCTCTGTTATGTGTGGGGTCTCCGGGTGGGCTCTGCAGGGTCTCAGTTGGGCTCTGCAGGGTCTTGGGTGGGCTCTGCTGGGACTCAGATGGGCTCAGGTGGGTTCTTCTGGGTTTTGGATGTGCTCTGCAGGGTCTCGAGTGGACTCTGCGGGGGCTATGGTGGGCTCTGCAGGGTCTCAGGTGAGCTCTGCAGGGCCTCAGGTGGGTACTGCAGGGTTTTGGATGTGCTCTGCAGGGTCTCTGGTGAGCTCTGCGGGGTCTATAGTGGGCTCTGCAGGGTCACTCTCAGGTGGGCTGTGCAGGGTCTCTGGTATGTGCGGGGTCTCAGGTGAGCTCTGCCCGATCTCAGGTGGGTGCTGCGGGGTCTAGGGTGGGCTGAGCAGGGTCTCAGGTGGGCTCTGCAAGGTGACTCTCAGGTGTGTCCTGTGGGGTTTCAGGTGGGTTCTGCAGGGTCTCAGGTGGGCTGTGTGGGGTCTCAGGTGAGCTCTGCAGGGTCTCTGGTATTTGCAAAGTCTGAGGTGGGCTGTGCGGGTCTCAGGTGGGATGTGCAGGGTCTATGGTGGGCTCTGCAGGGTCTCTGGGGGGCTGTGCCGGGTCTATGGTGGGCTCTGAAGCAGTGAGCAGTGGATTCATACAAAATGTTGCTATAGGGCCCTGTGATTTCTAGTTACGCCCCTGCACCAGCCACATACCCTTGCCTTGTTAAGGAAAATGTTTCCATTCGACTGGAAAACTAAAAGTATTACTCACCTGGGCACTGCAACTCTGGCTTGCTTAGCCAACCTTTACTCTCTTAAATATTCCCCTTGCTTTCCAAGCTACATATATATTTGGATACTGGACAAACTCCAAACATCTCTTGGTTTTTTAAGATGAACACTGTAAAGATGGACACCCTACCCAAACTTCTATATATATATACCAGGCTATCCCCATCAGACCTCCAAATGCTTTTGTCACATTCTCAAATCTATCTCTATCAGGTTCATCCTGAACCAATGCTTCTCACACCTACGGTATAGACTCTGCTGCAGATCTAAACCTACAGGAGGTGCAGTATTACCAGACTTCGAGTGACACCAAAATGTGACGTTGATAACCCCTACCCTGGAATGGTCCCCCTATCCTATAATGAAGGAATCTGCTTTGTTAGATCATGCTCTTCCTTGGTCTAATTTCAATGAAAGAGCACTTTGTAAAAATCCTTCCTCCCCTCACCCTAGCTCTCTACAAATGTGGAATTTCATTAAAGCACCCTTTTCTCTTTCCACATTGCCCAGTCCCCTAACACCTCTTTTTGACACTTGAATTACAGGTCTACAATCCAACAGCAAGTCACTACACCAGACTAAAAAGATGCATAGGTCAATTGTACACAGATTTTGAAAAACTATGTACCCTCTCAGAATCACCTTGTCATATCCGCTTTATGGGATGCTGCAGACAAGGCAGGATGATTAATTACCTAATTATACAGAAAGAACTAGGTGACACTATCTCCTTTGAGGATTGGCACTCAGCTTTTTTGTTTACGCATAAATCTTTAGTCTCTAGCAATCCACAGGGAAAAAAAATACACAATCCTTACCAGGTGGTATAGACACCTTGCGGTCTATTCACGAAGCCGCCAAAGGATCTAGCCATAGCTTCGGCCGATCCTTCGGCTAGCTTCGGCCCCAGCACCCCTTTGGTTCAGTAGAACCAAAGGGCTGCTGTACGGGCTATTCACAATAGCCAGTACAGCTCCCGAACTTAGCCGAGTGGCTCAGTCGAGCTGAAGGCATATGCCTCAGCTTGGCTGAGCCGTGCTGAAAGCCGAAGCTGGCCGAGCGGCTGGCCAACAGCCTGCTTCCGACAGCTGGGCGGAGCCAGCCGTGATCTTAAGGCTGGCTCCGGTCACTTGCAGAGAGATCAGCGTCCCTGGTTACCAGCTAACCAGGGACACTGATCTCCAGACACAAACTCTCCCGGGCGCTCTGGGAGTCTCCCGATCCTGGCCGCTAAGGAGAGATACACTGCTTTTTCTTTTTTTCTCTTTATTCTGACACGGAGCCATATCAGAATAGAAAAAAAAAATGTTTGCCCATAGGAATGCATTGCTAGATTCCTATTGGCTATTTCAATTTGCAATAGCCAGTAGTAGACTAGCATTGCACCCGCCCTCTGCTGATGGACCTGATGGAGAACTGCAGCAGAGGGTGGGTGCAATGCTAGTTTACTATTGGCTATTGCAAATTGAAATAGCCAATAGGAATCTAGCAATGCATTCCTATGGGCAAAAATTCTTTTTTTTTTTTTCTATTCTGACACGGCTCCGTGTCAGAATAAAGAAAAAAAAAGAAAAATCAGTTTTTCTCTCCTAGGCGGCCGGGAGCGAGAGGCTCCCAGAGCGCCCGGGAGAGGTTTTTTTTTCGTTTTTTTTTTTACAAGAGCAGAACCGCCGGCCAATAGAAAACTATTGGGCGGAGCTAGCTGTCATTGCTAGCTCCACACAATCGTTTTCTATGTTTTTTTTACTTTTTAAACAATTTCTGTTCTGCTCGGTCCCTCTGAGGGACTGAGCAGAACAGCCGAGCTGAATGCCGCTCAGCGGCATTCAGCTATTCACTCACTGCTGTTCGGCATCTATAAGAATAGACCTCACAGCAGCGAGTAGCATGCCGGAGGTTCGGCTTAGCCGATCCAGATGTTGGATCGGCAAGTCGAACTCCTCCTGCACTTCGGGTCCGCCGAACATGCTGAGAATGTTAGGCCGACCTGAAGCCACCCGATATACGGCTGAAATCAGTCGCACCATAGTTCGGCTCACTTCACTTCAGGTCGGTCTTTTACTCAGCTGTCTACGGCAGCTTAGTGAATAGACCCCTTAGTCTCACTACACCCTATTTTTCATGCAGTGAAGAGATAAACCCCTTAAGCAAATGGCTTGGAAATAAGTCTGCTGAGTATCAATAAGAACAATGAACATTACCTACCCAGACAATAACCTTAGAATGGCAGGGAGGGAGGAACACTACTACATCAGGAATCACTTCAAAATGCACTGAGGTCTGCAATGGAGCCATAGGTGGCAGATCCTTCTGGCAAAAGAGACAAAGCCATCAAGCTTCATGCACTGCAAGGGTTAACTGATGTTTTGGTCTAGGTGCCAAATAAAGAAAAGTTATACTCACCTGAACTGCGGAGTCGGCTTGTTGTTAGATCGGTTCTTTCAGCTTCTCTCCTCTGCAGTGGTCTAAGGTCCCATAAATCACCAAGTTCTATACACAATGTATGGACATGAGGATGCTGAGGAACATTCCATCACTGCAGCGGAGGAGACAGGCTTCAGAAAGCTGAAAAGCAGAGAGCCAGCTTGGTGCTTCAGGTGAGTATAATTTTTTTTTTGGACAATGACATTAAGTGGCAAAACCAGGATGTTCTATATTTAGGTTAAAGTGCTAAGGGTTCGAAGATCCACCTGTTCAACATAATGGCATTATGCTTCTAGTGATCACAAGCCTGCATGTTACTAGAGATGTTATTGCAAGTCACCTTAAAAACACAGAACATACTGTCTCCCAGAGTGGCACATCTGAGCTACTAGGTGCAGACTCAGATGCTGAAAAACATCCTGAGATCTCCCCTTCAAATAATAGGATGTTCACTTTGAAAGGAATTTTGTACTTTGGAGTGGACATTTCCCTTAGTTTAGTGTATGAGGTGAAGCCCTGCTGACTTCCATCACCCAAACATGTGCAAGCAAAATACTGTTTTTTTTTACATTTTCTTTGCATATAAAACTGGGTATAATTGGGTATTCTTTGAAATTAAATTTCACCACATTCACAAAGCTAATGGGGAACTTCCCCTGCAAAGTGAAAATTCCCTTGCAAAGTGAATGGCCTATCTGACTTTAGTAAATAAACCCCAGTGACTTTAGGCACTCAACTTACATCTCACAAATTCAAGATATTCACAACCTGTAAGTCACTTGCTTGAGCTACAGGGGTAACTTCCGCCAGTAGTTCTACTTCTGATCCCCATATAGTGACAAAGTAGATCGCATACATAGGTCGGGTGCAGGTTTTGCTGTAATCAATGGTCCTGATGTTACTACTTTTCCAATGCTTTCATCCCATGTAAGAATTGGCTAATCGTTTGAAATTTGAAAAACAAAATTGAAAATTGTGTCATAGTGCACTTACTGCTGCCTGCAATATTGGCTCACAGTTTCAACTGTACCCGATTAGACATTTTACCTGTAGTGACCTATTGGTATTAACTATACGCTTCATGGTTGCTGGGGGAAAGGGGTTGCTAATGGTCTAAAAGGCTCTCCTAAATGATTTAGGTAAACAAGATTTAGAATAACCCCTGTTACAAACATGTGTGGTCAAATATTTCAATTGTTGTGTAAAATTTGCAATGTCTGTACAATATATCCATACCCTAAAATCTCAAGTGGTTACATAATTATGAAGGGAGTTTGTGTGAAAGCTGGAATATGGAACCTATGAATACCCTGTGTAAGTATACAGCTGCTGTATACTTTTACACAATTATTATACACAATAATTTTTGCCTTACTATTCTTTCCTAGAAACTACATTCATAAAATAGAATGTTCTAGTTGCAACAATGTATTACTATCATTTTTAATAAAACTGCAAAATAAAAAGAACCCTAAAATATTGAAATTGCTTAGTCATGCTGGACATCAAAATAAGCAGGTATCAGTGATCTATTGTAGTGACTTTGATCATACTCAAGTTTCGTGCTTATAACAAATGGAGACAAAGTGATTTTTCTCTTCATAAATTCACAATGGGATACAAACCAAGGTTCTTCCCAAAATCTCCTGGTGTCATTATGTTAGAGATTGTCTCCTTGGTCACAGAATACTATGACATTCACATATATTCCTTTTATATTAGGGTATGTAAGAACATAACTTACTATAATGACTTACTAACTGTAACAATGAGTCATTTGTACATCAGTGTAAATTAAAAAAATTTGCTAAATAACCAATTTTATACATGTAACTTGATGTAGAGGAAATGTTATTTAATTCCACATTAGCTGGTTGAGTGTTAAAAATACAACAGATTTATTGAGACATTTTAAAATGTATTTAATTAGTAAATATTCATTATGTATTTAAGTGTATTGCATATACACAAATTCACATATTCCGCTGACTTTCTCTGATTTATTCATTTTGTAGTACATACTAATTGGGCTCACTTTCCTCTTGCTGTCATAAAGGTCTGCAAAACTGTGGGGGTGCTTTCATAGAGGAAATCATTTACTTCACACCAACAAAACAATGATTAGTTCAAATAGCCAACTGAATCTTTTTTTAGTGTTTCTTTAACTTTCACTGTGAAGACAGGTTCACTACAAAGGCAAAACAACTAGTAATTTCTGGTGTATCATTTAAAAAAAAAGTCCAGTAGAAGATCTGCCAGCCAACAATAATATGGATGATGGCAATATTGGCATTATTATTGTTTTAGTAGTTTTAGGCAAACATTAAAGCTGAACTCCAGGCAGATGTAAAAGACATACAGGGTTATTCACAAAAGGGTGAAGAGTTTGGAGAAGGCAGGAGAAGTGAACAATCTAGGACAAAATAGCTGAACTGGAAAGTGAGCTGAATTGGAGAATTTTTCCAAATCAGCTATGTTGTCCTAGATTGTTTACCTCTCCTGCCTTCTCCAAACTCTTCACCCTTTTGTGAATAGACCTGATAATATAGCACAGCTTGGTATTCAATAATAGATTATTAAATATATGATTCAAATGCAAGCATTACAAGTACTTAAGTTTAACTTGCAGAAGGGCTTAGAATGGGAGAGAAAAGTTCATGGGCTATCAAGGAACATGCTGATAGAAGTAGAGACCAGAGTTACATAAAGATGGCCTTATGAGTCTGCTGCTTCTCCTTTTAGTGTCCAGTCACAAGCTGGGGAAAGAACAAGATCTGTAACTATTACTTAACCGCAGCAAAGAAAAAATAGGTCATTGCCTTGCCAAAAATAGCTGACCTGTACTCTGGGGCAGGGCTGTGTAATTCTCATAACTGGATGGTCAGAAATATAAATCTCTTGGCAGGTAAAACAGCTCCCACATATGTATTTCATCTGTTTATTTGGCTGTTTTCATGATTCCGCTTTAAAGAAACCTGGCCACTGTGTTTATCTTGTAAGTGTCACTCAAAAACCTTACTGACAAACTTTAAGGATTTAGCTAGCAGTGCAGTTCGGTGCCAAAGCTGAATGTCAGAATTAAAATGAAAACCAAGCGGCAGATAAGCTGAGTCGCCAGGGTTCGATTAAGTTTTAAATTTCCTACTGGTGTAAATCTTAAATAAACATCTTCCCTGCAGTACACAACATGATAAGTAAAGCCAAACTCTAGCCCAAATGTTTTATTTTGTATTGGATACAGCAAGGAATGGTTAGTCTTCATCAGTTTTTATTTTATAAATTTTTTTGTGCTACCTGTGTCTTTGCTGGGGACATTACATAGGAGGTGAAAGGAAATTTCTCCAATGGGGACACAGACAAAAATGCATTTTAAAGTATGTTAGAATACTGTTTAGAGGGTTAGGACCTCTAATAATGTTTTTATTGCTGCTTATGACTTCCTGTCCTGGTAACAGCCATTCCCCTTGTTTTTGTGTGTGGGCATCACAGGGACAACAAGTAGGGCTACAGGCAGAGATAAAAACTTGACCGAAATTTTAGCTCTTTTCCACTCTGTTTGAAATTGGAAAGAATTGGGCTACAGTTAGGCTTTAACTGTTTTGGCTTGGCATACCTGTACTGTGTTTCTTCCCTTTCCATATTTGTTGACACATTTCTCTGTTTTCTTTTCTATTTCCCCTTTTTTCTATCATTGTTTTACTAGGGTGTCATTGATTTTTATATTTTGTTCATTCTTACCTCACAGAGTGCATTGTTTTTTTGTGTGTGGAGCTCCTGAATATGGAATGCATATCAGTGTATAAGTCTGCAGGCAAAGCAGCTTACTGTGCTATTTTCTGAGCCGACCAGCCTTTGATCAGACCCTTTCATTTGTTGTTTATTTTCTTCCCATTATCGGAAATCTTTAAAGCTGCAGATTAACTTCTAAATATTGACAAGGCTTAATCTGTTTACACATAGATGATGCATATGTAAATAAACCAAATAATAGCACTTTCTGTTCTAACTCATTTTAAAATGTATTGAAATTATTTTTGATCAATATAGACTTGCATGGAAAAAAAGTCCTAGTACAGACAATATAAAGCATGTATCATACAGTATATCATGCATCTTCACAGCCAGCAGTTTCTGTCAAAAAGTAATGCATAAGAACATGTACATCACCTAAATGATTGCAGGGATATATCCATACACAGCATGTATAGACTAACTGGGAATGTCATTACATTCTATCCAAAGTGTTCTTGGGAATAAATCTGATCTTCTGAACTATTGTTCATAATATTTGACAAGTGCACACAACATTCGCATTAATGACAACAAACGTATAGCTAATTAATTTATAAATGTGGTTTCCTTAGCAGTGCACACCTCAGTGCCTGAATGTATACCAAGGTACGCAACGGTAATATACCTAGAAAATAAAAGGGATTTTCTATAATGTTTTTATTTAACCATACTGCATGTTCTTTTCATGTAGGAGCAATAGAGAATAACATGCACACTCATAACTCAAAAAGTGACGTAAAAAAACACCGACAGTAAAAAAAAGCTGTGGGCAGCATAGTGGCATAGTGGTTAGTGCTTCTGCCTTATAACACTGGGGGTTCCTGGTTCCAATCCCAGCCAGTTCACTATCTACAAGGAGTTTGCATGTTCTCCCTGTGCTTGCGTAGGTTTCTCAGGGTACTCTAGTTTCCTCCCACACTCCAAAGACATGCTGGAAGGTAATTGGCTCCTGTCTAAATTGGCCTCATATGTACGCATGCGAGATAGGGACCATAGATTGTAAGCTCCTTGAGGGCAGGGACTGATGTGAATGTGCACTGTGTAAAGCACTGCATAAAATTGTTGGCGCTACATAAATACCAATAAAAACAAATAATGCATGTTTTACAGTGGGTATCACAATGTGCCTGCATATACAATTTCATAAAACACTGCAATATCACTGCATGTTGTAGTGATAAAATAAGATTTTTGTACTCACCTTAAAATCCTTTTCTTTTGAGTCTACTGAAGGACACATGAATTCTTAGACTGTTGGGTTATACTACTGCCTACAGGAGGAATTATTAGACTATCCAGAAATCCAACAACAGTCCAAAAAAGGGCAACATAACAACAAAGGCTAACAGGCCCCAGAAAAAAAACACCCAAAGCATCAGATGAGGCCTAACTATCCACTTGATAGAAATTAGAAAATGAGAAAACTAGAAAACTAGCTGGTAACCTTGCAAACTGGGAAAGGATGCAGAAAAGAACAATAACCACTCACAGATCTAGTAAAGTGTGTCTTGACGAGCAAGGGTTGAATCCAATCCTTAACACAATAGGTCTGGATGATGGCCTGCCTCAGACCCCTAGAGATGGTGTACCGTGAAGCCTATGTCCCCTTACAGAGTCCATCCGGAATACAAAAGGAAAAAGTCTTCCTGAAAAAGCAGAGACTGAGAGCTATACTTTTTAAAGCTCAAATAACATGCAGATATGGAGGGAAATTCTCTTTTGGTGAGCTGGATGCAGACAGAGGGGCATGAGAACAATGTCCCGGTTGAGGTAAAAGACAGAAACTACCGTAGGAAACAAGGAAGTCCTGGGCCTCAACATCACCTGGCCCCTATGCAAACCAAGAAAGGATTCCTAGCAGGATAAGGCTGCCTGTTCAGGCACTCATCTCATAGAGGTGATGGCTACAAGAAACATCACCTTGTGGGTAATGGTAATGAGAGAGCTGTATCTAATTGGTTTGGGGATCACTGAATCAAAGAGAAGCAGATTCATATCCCATGGAGGCACAGATGAATGAACAGGGGGAGCTACAAGGGAGATTCCCTGTAGAAAGGTCTAAATCAAGGACAGAAAGACCAATGGTCTATGAAACAAGAAAGACCAGGCTGAAATCTGGCCTTTGATAGTTCTGGGAGCCAAACGCTGATCCAGACCCAGCTGCAGCTGAGATAATTTGTCCAGCGGAGAAACTCTTAGGGTGGAAGCCCCAACTCACACCAAGTAAAGTATGCCTTCCATGTCTGATGCTACATCTTATGGGAAATTACAAGTCTTCTCAACTGTTAAGAGTGTTAGAGTCTTAAGAAACACAAATTCAAACATGCATCTGATTTTAAAAAAAAAAGCATTAATGCCATTACATTAATGTTCTTATAAAAGAAGATCCTTACAATCTGAGTGTCTGCCAGGAGTCTTACTAGCCCAGCATACCACAACTTCCTGGGCTACTCTGGAGCAATAAGGATTACCAGAATTCCCTCTATCTTGAAGAAAGCTGGCTTTTGGAACAGGTACAGAGGGTAGTGGTAAATGATTCAGCCTCTGATGAGACATGGGTTGTGAGCGGTGTACCCCAAGGTTTTGTCTTGGGGCCGATCCGGTTTAATTTGTTTAAAGACAACATTGAGGTTGGAATAAAGAGTTTAATTTCTGTATTTGCTGATGATACAAAATTATGCAGAGAAATAACTTCCGCACAAGATGTAGCATTATTACAGGAAGTCCTGGATAAAACAGATGGATGGACTGAGAACTGACAGATGAAGTTCAATGTTGGAAAATGCAAAGTTATTCATCTGGGTGCTAAACTATTCAGGTAGGATACTCATTGGGAGAGGTTACACTGGCAGATTTAGAGTTTGAAAAAGATTTGGGGGTCCTCGTTGACCACAGTCTAAATAGTATATTAAACAAATTACCTTAGAGAAGAGTCGCATAAGAGGATATATGATTGCTCCAAGTTAATCAATGTAAACCAGAAAACAACTTGTTTAATCTTAGACACTTGATGAGGACACGTGGCCACAATTTAAGGTTGGAGAACAGGAGGTTTAATGTGAAAAAAAGTTTTTTTTAGATGTTTTCCTCGCTGAGCACGATAAACAAGGATATGTATAGTTTTAGAAAAGCAAAATGTCATACACTCAAACTGATATACATGCACGCATAGGTTGAACTGGATAGAGTTGTGCCTTTTTCCAACATTAAAGTGATATTTAAGTCAAAATGTTATTACATAAGCCAATTTCAAATGCTGATTAAATCACTCACAATAGATGTTGCTCACCGATGTTTAAAAATGTTAGTTTTCTGCAGAATCAGCTCGTCCCCCAAACACTGGCTCTGTAATCTTGTTTAAGGGTGGCTCCTTTCAATTGCAGGCCCTATGGAGCCACCCTAGTGTGTAATAGTATGATCTGTGTATCTCAACAAACACACAGGCACAGCAGAGAAAGCAATTTCATCCCTGGGTTCCCCTCTGTCCCTTTTTCACTCCTTCCTTCCTAAAGCTAGTAGATGAACAGCTGCTGGAGACTAATCTGTCCCGTGTGATCGTGTCCTGGACAGGAAGTTCAGGGAAGTGAAGCTGAGAGAGTTAGAGTAAGCTGTTCTGAAACAGGAAGAATGTGATTGTTCAGAAATGTAAGAAAATACTTTGGTGGGTAATGTATATATGTTTGATCTAAATTCATTACTGAAAAAAGATTGAGAGTTTGACACTACTTTAACTTTTATGTAAATATGTAACTATATTAATACACACATTCCTTAATGCAACATAAGCAACTAAGACAGCCTTTTCTGCCTCACCGCACACTACAAATGGGGATTGTAACATATACATTAAAAGTAGACCTCAAACGTCAAATTTTAAAAACATTGCTGCTAGGCAGGTAGACTCTGTATGCTTCTTCTACAAAAACAGTTCATTTTCTTCTAGCCAGTTTTTAATAAATCTGACATCAGTGGAGTATACAGTATCAGCATGTCTTGGTGCCAGGATGAATAAACTCATGTGCACATACAAAGGAGCTATGTCATCCTGGGTCTGCCAATATAAAAGGCAGAAGATGGTGAAATGGAAGAAGACTGGAGCAATGGTTGTGGTCATCGCAGCACTACAGGGGTCCCTTTTTGCAGGAAAGTCTGCCATAGTATTCTAATGTGCCATGTATACATGCACACTATTGCTAAAGCTCAAAACAAAGAAAAAATGGAAAAGCGCAATACAAGGGGTCACCACTGATCTGGGGGTGGCCACAGAGAATTAAAAAATAGAAATTGTATTTTATAATGGCGTAAAAATTGAGATTTAAAAATATTCTTAAAATAAAAATAGAAAATTATAATAAAAATCCAGTAAGTTTAATACACAGTGTGCAAGCTCTATATAAACAGGGTGAGGGACCATGTGTAAAGTGACAATCGACAAAATGGTTGAGAGTGCTCTGTGTTAAAAAAGGAAGACCACTCACGTTTTGGAAGTTACTGTGATGGTTGGTCACGAAGGACTGATGTGACTGGAACACATAGGATATCACAGCAGGCTGAGGATGGCATCAGGGAGACATGTGGGGAGCTAGCCTGGAGGTGGTTATACAAGGACTGTGGAGAACTGTAAGGAGACAGCTGGCCAGGCTGAATCCCGTTGGCTGTGCGAGATGAGCCGCTCTGTAGCGGTGCTGTCACTGTCAGGTCGCAGTGGCGATGGGCTCGGCTCCAGTCGGCACGAGTGTCCGTCAGACTGAGTGGTAGGGGGTGTAATACTGTTGTTAGCTACGCGTTTCGAGGCTGCTGCCTCTTTGTCAAGCCTGAGATCGTGGTAAGAGAAAACGTTTCTCTGTTTCTACCAATTAAATTGCTAAAGCTCACCCACTGTAAAGTGGATTTAGTTCCGCTTTAAGAGTATACACTTCTCCAGCTTAGCTAAAGCCTAATTACAGTCATTGGTTTTTTTGAAAGTTTTGGATAGAGTAAGGAAGAGTTAACATTTTTGTCAGGGTCTTAATAATATATATAACCCCACTGGAGAGATTTGCCCCTGCTTCTTGCTTCCTGTCTCTGTGATGCCCATACGAGAAATAGGGGAAAACAGCTGTCACCATAACAGAAAGGTACAGAAGGCAATAAAAGTATAGTCAGGAGTTCTAGCCCATCCTTGGTCCACTAATTTTGTTTTGTTTTGTCTGTATTCCCATTGAAAAGATTTCCCATCATTGACCTGACAGGAAGTAAGGTTGGAGTGAAATCTCTCCAATAATAACACACAAAGCAACAGAAACCTAGACTTTAGATTTAGACTTTGCATTTGTGCCGAAACATCTGAACAATCACGCAAACCTGCAGAAAAAGCTTGTCTCTAATCTTAGAATCGATTTCTTCCTGCCTTTGTGTATTTCCCTTGAGTTAATCTGGCTAATGACTCCTGGTGAACTTTGTCTCAGCAGTAAGGCAGGGATTAAAGTGGACCTTTACCCCCTTTCATTAAAAATCACACCAGCATGCAGCTCTGCATGCTGATATAAAATCATCTTACATTCATTAGTTAAACAAACATGTTTTTCATTTATTTACAAATAGAGTTCATCCACTTCCTGGTCCATTTTGGCACAAATGATGTAATGTGCCCAAGCATTGCATCCTGGGAAGATTACATCACTGAGTATTGCTGGGGAATCTTATCTGTAATCTCATGAGATCTCAGGGAAAGGCATTTTCCTCCCCTGAGATGATGTCCTAGTCACACATGATATAGTTCCAGGAAGTAGAGGGAGATATACTATTCTGCCCTTAGTAAAAACGGCCACTGTCAGAAGACTGGGGAAGAAAAGGGAAAAGAGGTATGCAAAGAATAAAAAGCTGGCAATTATCTAGAAGTATATATAGATTGTCATTATTAAACATTTCTAGAGGTGCCTTTGTTGTTATTTTCAAGATATGGGTAAAGTTCCTCTTAAGATCTAGAAAGCATGGGGGAATTGCAGTATTCTTCAAGCAGAACTAAACTTTCCTATCCTTTTCAGTGGAAAATAGTGCCATCTTAGGGGTCTATTCACTAAGCTGCTGAAGGATCTAGCCGTAGCTTCGGCCGATCCTTCGGCTAGCTTCGGCCCCTATTCACTATGTGGCCGAGCGGCTCAGTCGAGCTGAACGCATATACCTCGGCTCGGCTGAGCCGTGCTGAAAGCCGATGCGGGCCGAGCGGGCCGATTATGGCTGATTTCAGCCGATATACGGCTGAAATCAGCCGTACCAGCCTGAATTGAATAGCCGAACAGTGTTCGGCTCACTTCACTTCAGGTCGGTCATTCACTCGGCTGCCTACGGCAGCTTAGTGAATAGACCCTTTAGTCTCTATTTAGATCTGCTATTGCCATGGTACTACACATGTGATCAACTATGATACCAGCCATTTGATGGTTTGGTTAAGAGCTGACACAAGCACACTGTGACCATTTTCACCAGAGGTATGTTTTAAATATAACATTTAGATTAGAGGGTTTAGTTGTATTGGGGGGAGGGAAAACATTTTTTGCCTTTAATGTCACTTTAATGATTTTATCACAGGAAAGTTAACAAGATAGAAAATAAAATTCAGGCAAAAAAAGCGGTCTGTTGTCTATGGCAACCTACTGCATTGACTCTTATTTTTTATGTTTGGGAATAAAAACTAAATAAGACTTCTAAGAGCACCAGCTTCAATTTTTCTTTGCTCCAGTTATCATATATTAGACCATTGGGATGACATTTATAAACAATACAATATAGTGACCCAATGGCTGGATGTGTTGTAAATTTAAGTTGTACTTGAGCCTTTAACCACTCAATTAGCAAAAGGGACTTTTCTATTAGTTTTCATTGCCTATTAACTGAGTTCTTAAAATTAATACATGTTTACAAGGCTCACATAAATGCATCCATAGATTTAGGTACCCGCATCCAATACCTGTTACTTCTTGGGCCTATTCTTCTTAGATAAACTTCCAGGTCCACATGCACTGCACAGGACAATAATATACTGTATAGGCATACATGGGTATCAATATGTCTATAAAAAGTCAATACTATCTATATATCCAGCCTTCATCTAGAATATACGTGTTGATTTATTTTATTCCGAGTACCATAGATGTGCCCAATAACATGGCAATGACCTACACATTAGCAAGTTGTGTTCTTCTTTAAATAAAGAATGTCTCTAAGCACTATATGTATTTAAAATAACCACATGAGAGGGACACATTCTACTTCAGACATTTCAATCCCTTAGGAAGGAGTCATAATATTTGTACCAAGGACCACATTTTAATAAGTGAAAATAAACTACTCATAAAGCAAACATTTTCACATATTTAACAGCTGATTATGGGTAGTATTTTTTACCTTGATTTTCACAAAAACTGTAAATAGGAAAAATAAACATGACCTTAATGAGTAACAGAATTTTGGGGTCGCTATTCAAATACAATTCTTAGACTAGCTGAGGCCCACAGTAGAGGGATAAATGGGCCACATGCTGAGGCTGCAGTCTGGAATGTCTTGTCTTATTTTTAAGAAACTGCACTAATTTATGTAAAGGAAAATACTTTTTGTATTGCTTCCATTCGTCTGACTACTAGAAATCATGTGGAGAAATATAAACTTTTGTTCCAGTGTGGGGCCATTTTTCTTCCTCAGCATGTTATAGCTGATAAGACAGAACCAGAAAAACTAATTTCCCCTAATGCATTGAAATTGTTTTCTTTATTCAAGCCATGCAGTTAGACAGCATAAATAAAGCACCAGGTTCTAGGCTGCTAATTAGCTGAAAAAGTGAAAGTGTTACAACTATGGTAAACTTTCCACATTTAAATCCATTTCCAAAAGCTAGTTGGCTAGTTATAAAAATACTTAGTTACTAATACTATTTATTGTATCATAGTTCAAGCCAAAGATAGCAGAAAATAATGGATATATTGCAAAATAGTATGATTGTAGTGGAACATAAAATCGGCATCATAGCTTAGTGTATAGAGCCTTATGTCCCTCTTTTCCATTAGAATGTTTCGTAAAAGTCTGTAGTTAATTTTTTATCTAAGAATGATAAACAAGAATTTCAAAGCAAGTTACCATGTTAAATATCTTAGCTAGACAGTGCTGGAGTAGTTAGGGACTGGGCATGGCTTTTGTATAATTTCCCTAAGTTCCTGCAGACAGAACAATGTGCTATCAATAAAAAGAGCTATGGATGGAGCTAGGCATGGCTATTAACTGATAGTCCCAACAATGGTTACAGCCGCTACAGTGACAATGCTGCTCTCACTGCACAAGGATGAGCGTTGTCACCATATCAATAGAGATAACTATCCAATGGACCAATAGGTATTCACTGACTTACAGGTATGGGCAGCCTATATCACATATATGATTCTGTAGTTTGACCATTGTTTTACTTTATATGTATATGTATTTCAGTATATGTTGAAACTTTTTATGCTGCAGTGGGGAACATGTCCTCTGGGCTACCTTTCATTAAGGATCTGTGTAAGGTTGTAAAAATAAAAATGTCACCGTATAGTGTGTTCAGTTCTCATCTGAACCTCTGCCAAATGTCATAACATTTATTTATTTTTTAAGCTGATTTTCTCTATTTTACGTGCCAAGTATTTTATTACGGATGGATTGGTATTTGCAGTTGCCTCAACTAAGCATAGCATCTAAATATGAATTGACAGTATGGAAAACAATTTTGCTGTGTCCTTTGTTCCTTCAGATAAAAGTCGTTTGTGCCTTTTAAAATAACTGTGCAACAAATTCAGTTTCCCAAAAGCAAGAAACACATAACATTTTGCATAGTAACCATTGACTTTGCGATGTACCCCATGTGCAAATTATTTGAATGATTGTTGTCAGGACAGTAATATGTGATGCAAGAGAAATCTACAATCGACATAATTTCAAAACAACTGTCCACATTTCGCTTAGGACTTCTTTCAAGGGCTTCCTTGCCCACTTTTATTCAATGAAAGTTACACAAAACAAGGTGATCACCCTCGCAGCGGTTCTTTGTCATCTCTTGCACAGGAACACATGCACATCCAGGCTCCTGGCTTTGCATTCACAGCACCGCTGCTCCAGCCTCAGGCCACTGTCTGTTCCTCCAGACAGTCCCGGTCTCATGCTAACCTGCACACTTGCTTTTTCCAACCCACAGCACCCTGCTGCGCTTGACTCCGTATTGTAGTATGTGATGATACCATTTTTTATACATCTTCTCTACTGGACTAATACGGCTTACCCATTTACATTACACTAATCAATAATTTTGATCGATCAAAGAAATTAACGATTAATCGAAGGATTAATCGTTAATTTCCGCACCCCTAATATATATATATTATTGACTCCGCTTGATCGATCAATTATTTTAATCGATCAAAGTACTCACCTCTCCGCCGGCGATCCGGTGACGTCACGGACATCGACGTCACCGGACTCCTCCCCCCCTCCCCGAGTGGCTGTCTCGGCTTAGCAGCCACCTGATACAGAGACCCGCCTCGATGTTCCCGGCCGCTGTCCCCCCACGTTGGTATGTTTTTTTACAGCACCCTGCTATAGAACATGGAATAGAATATGGCTGAAACTGACTATATTCTATTCCATGTTCTATAATGTCATTGTACTACTAGGAAACTACAAGTCGGCAGTTCAGCTGCGACTTGTAGTTCCCTGTATGATAGCAGGCTGTTTTAATTACTGTCCTCATGACAGTACTAGTAATACAATGTCATTATAGAAACATTGAATAGAATATAGTTGAGTTCAAAAGTTACTGTACTATAATGGCATTGTATTTTCATGAGGAAAGTAATTAAAATATATCATACAGGGAACTTCTATCATACAGGGAACTACAAGTCCAAGCATGCACTCACTGTCCCTGTACAACTCTCCCATATCACGCAGGGAACTACTGCAGGGGGCTTGCATGCTGGAACTTGTAGTTCCCTGGGTGATTTATGTGGGGGACGGTGTACAAAGACCATAAGGGCATGCTGGGACATGTAGTTCCCTGGGTGATGTGGAGAGGTGTACAGGGGCAATGAAGGCATGCTGGTTGTAGTTGAACTGCAAGTCCCAGCATGCCTTCATTCTTATATCCCAGGGTCGCAGGCACTGGTGTTCTGCTACTTGGGGGTTGGGGGAAGTCTCCTGGTTCATGAGTGCATCGCATGTGAAAACCAAAGAGAGAAACAAGAGGGTGCAAAACTAGGTCAATCAACCAATCGGCCAATCAGCGGGAGAAGAGGCCAGCATGGAGCAGATGACTAGGCTGTGACACGGAGTGGCTGAAGCAGACGGAGAAGACACAGCAGGTAAGCACTGCGGCACCGCATGGGTGCTGGGCACATGGAATAAAAATAATATATGCCTGTAATGTTGTTTAACTTTATATAATATAAAAAAAGACATAAAATCATTAAATTAAGATCATGACATTGCTATTGTAACTAAGGCTTGTATCCCCCTAGTGGGGAAAATAGATGAGCACGTGTCCAGAACACTGGCTTTATATTATAAAAGCTTTATAATATAAAGCCAGGTATACAGAATTGGATATAGCTGTGCCACACTATACAATACAGTGTTCTGGAGTCTGGACATGTACTCATCTATTTTCCCCACCAGGGGGATACAAGCCTTAGTTAGCAATATGGCATGATCTAAATATTCATTTAATTTAATTATTCAGTGT
>NW_017306436.1:843815-849008 GCF_000935625.1 Nanorana parkeri | reverse complement strand
TATGTATATATATATATATATAATGTAGCTTTTATTGAATAGTGGGGAAGTGGCAGCAGATCTTCCTTACAGCACTGAGGATTGGGGTTCAATTCTTACTTTGACCCTATCTTTATCAAGATGGATAATTCTTTGTTCTTCTCTCCTATTTATGTGACTTTCCACTAGACATATCATGTTCCTCCTGACATCAAAAACATTGTGGTGCATTTCTTCCTGCTGATTTGGCTAAAGAGTGTCTGTGGGTGAGTGTGCCAGAAACATTAAAGTGTAAGTGCCATTGGGACAAGGATTAATATGAGCAGTGAAAATGTACTCTGTAAAGTGCAGAATGTTGGTGCTATATAAATATTTGAAAACAATCTAATAGTTTTACTCACCATAGGACATTGCAGAAGACCAGCAGGCATATTTTTTTTTTATCTTAGCAAGACAGTGCTGGCCATATTTTTTATTATGAAATCTTTTACAAGAGCATTTATATAATTTGTTTGCATTTAGTCTGTGAAACAGAAAAAAATCACATTAGTACCACCATTTAGTTTGCTACCCCCAAAAGATTTTTTTTTTTTGCAAAAGCAAAAATTGGTTCATTGATATTTTGATTAGAAGTCTAAGCAACATTTAACTGTAGTATTCCTTATCCTCAATTTCCCTCTACATTGTTGCTCTACAGCCAGCCTCAGGTGAAAATTTTCAGTCTAATTCAGAGCAACAGTTCTGCCACTGTGTGTGATACTAGATCTCAGTGTCCTAAGGACCGTTGATGAAGATACAATTATGTGATGATATTGGGAGGAGTTTATGCTTGTGGAACTTAATGAGTCGACCACTAAAATGTATGGAGAAGCATTTTTCACAGATGGCCTTCTTATCTAATTCAGTAGGATTGTGGAAAAATGGGAAAAGAAAATATGTAATTAGGTTTATGGCTGGGATAAGTGGTTGCTATATCAGCTAGAACAGATCTAGTAAATCTAATGAGTAGGTTACTTTAGCCCACTTGGATCTAGACACAAACAAGCCACCACAGGTCAGAACCTTACAATGACATCATCACCTCTGTGCAGCACCTTCATGCATCTTACCCTGCCCATAGAATTGAAAATATAGTACTATATGTAGCACAGGCTTAGTATTGCTTTTGTAATATATGCAGAGTATTGCTCTCTGAAACTGCATTGCATCTTCTGGCTTAACTGATAGCTCACACAGACTGGAGGAGAGACTCTATTGGTTACTGCTTTGGCTAAGAAGGAAGCCGACCCCTAACAACAAAGGCAAGCAAGGACTTGATTGGATAGCAGCCAGGAGAGCTGTGATAGGCTGGCAGGCCGTTTTTTGGCTCCACAGAAACCACAAGGAGAACAGACCCCAGGACCGCTTCGGTTTCGTAGTACTGAAGGGCTGCTGTACGGGCTATTCACTATAGCCCCTACAGCTCCCGAAGTTGGCCGAGGGGCTCAGTCGAGCCGAAGGCATATGCTTCAGCTCGACTGAGCCGAGGTGAAAGACGGAGCAGGCCAAACGGCCGGCCGACAGCCTGCTACTGACTGCTGGGCGGAGCCAGCCGTCATCTCACAGCTGGCTCCGGCCACTTGCACAGACAGATCAGCGTCCCTGGTTATCAGGTAACCAGGGACGCTGATCTCCAGACCGCCCAACTCTCCCGGACGCTCCGGAAGTCTCCCGCTATTAGCAGAGCAAAGTAAACCTTTCAACCTTTCCCCGCTCTTTTGTCTTTTTTTTTTTTCGATCGAGCAGAGTAAACCTTTCCATGCTCTATTGTCTTTTTTTTCTCTTCTGATATCGGAATGGCTGCCGTCAGAATAAAAAAAAAAAACAGCATAGGAAGGCATAGCTGCATTTCTATTGGCTATTTCAATTTGCAATAGCCAATAGCAAACTAGCTATTGCACCCGCCCACTGCTGCTGTCAATCAGCAGAGGGGACCCAAAGTTCTCCATCAGGTTCCCTTCTAGTGATTGACAGCAGCAGAGGGCTGTCTTTTTTTATTTTAATCTGACGGCAGCATAACCGCCCGGCCAATAGAAAACAGTTGGCCGAAGCTAGCTGTCACTGCTAGCTCCGCCCAATCGTTTTCTATTTTATTTTTTCTACTTTTTTAACAGTTTTCCTATTCTGCTTGGTACCACAGAGGTACCGAGCAGAATAGCTGAGCCAAATGCCGCTCGGCGGCAGTCGGCTATTCACTGACTGCTGTTCGGCATCTATGAGAATAGGCCGAACAGCAGCGTGTAGCCTGCCGGAGGTTCGGCTCAGCCGATCCAGATGTTGGATCGGCTTGGTCGAACTCCTTCTGCACTTCGTGTCGACCGAACATGCTGAGCATGTTTGGCCGACCTGAAGCCACCCAATGTACGGCGGATTTCAGCCGTAAACGGCTGAAATCACCCATACAAGCCTGAAGTGAATATCCGAACAGTGTTCGGCTCACTTCACTTTGGGTCGGTTGTTCACTTGTCTGCCTATGGCAGCTTTGTGAATAAACCCCAGTGTGTAGTCCAAACAATTAAGTATTTGTCATATTTGTAATTCATTTCATCATGTTTGCACCAAGGACTCTGTATGCCACTTGTAACTTCATAGCATGGACTTTTGTAAGTAATTGATTTCCTTTGATATATTGTGTTAATTCTTAATGTTGACTTTTTGTGACCTAGAAAGATTTATTTTCTATAAAGTTATAAATACAACTAAATCACAAAACATGGACTACAGCTGGAAAGGTCACCTTTTAGCAACTTTATTTTTTGTTGTTGTCATGGTAATATCAATACAAGCTTGAGTCACAGATTGAATGGAAATGTTTATTTTGATGAAATACTGGAAAACCAAATTAAATCTTTTTCTGTTTATTTTAAAAGGTTTTTATTACTTTTCTCCAAACTATGCTTTGATTTTTGAAAGGAAATATAAAATGTAGGCTTTGCTAAATAGCTTCAGTTTATTGCTTTTTTTGCCACAGAATATACAAATTTACAAATTAAAGGATTACTAAAGGCAGGGCAGTTTTTACATTAATGCATTCTCTGCATTAAGTAAAAATGCCCAGTACCTTACTGTGTGCCCCCCCTTCCTTACCTGTCAGCACTGCTGATCTCCGAAGCAATCCTTTGTCCGTACTTCCTGGATGCAGGGGAGGAGATTGAGGGCAGAGGAGCCATAGGCTTCTTCTGCCGTCAATCAACTTGCTGGGCCCAGAGGAGGGTCGTGGCCTGCCGCAGGGCTGTATGTCTAGGGACACACACAGCCACTTGCGGGCACGGCCGGGAGCGAGCATGCATTGGTGCCTCCACAGCAGCTGCTTAGCTGATGGTGGAACCCGTGCAGGGGGAGACGGCTGAGGGGAACATTAGTCTCCCCATCACATTAGAGTCCCCTCTTTCATATCAGAAGACACCTTCACATCAGGAGCCCCCCTTTCATATTAAAAGCCCCACTTCACATCTGGAGCCTTCCTTTCACATCAAAGTTCTCCCTTTCACATCAAGAGCCCCCTCCCCATTTCACATAACAGTCTATCCTTTGGCATCAGATTCACCCCTCCTTTCACATCAGAGTTTCCCCCATTTCTCATCAGAGTCCCCCATTTCACACCATAATCCTCCATTTTACACTAGAGTCTCCTATTTCATAATTAAGTCTCCCTTTACTTCAAAGCCCCTCATTTCAGATAAAAGCTCACTTCACACCAGAAGCCCCCCTTTGACATGAGGAGCTCCATTTATGTCGAGAGCCCCATTCACAAGAGTCTACCTTGTCATATGTGAATCCTATCTTCGCAGGAGAGCATGGCTGTGGCAGCATGGCAGATGGTGGGAGGCAAAGCAGATATGGACAGAGGAGTTACCTTTATCCTCTTCTGAATGGATCCTGCCTGCCCTGGATTAACAGCATGCATTTCCATGGTGCTGGTGGCCATGACACTGTGTGAAACTTTCACAGCACCCCTGAGGAAGCCAGATAGTGCTGCAGCTGAGAAAGGCTGGCTTAGTGAATGAGGCAAAAAAATGTTTTGAAAAGAGTTCCTGAAGGAAAGTAAAAGAAACAAGTATTATGGATTGTTCATAATTGGATGATGGAAGTCAGCATAACTCATTCACTAAGGTAAAGGAAAATTCAATTGCAAGGTGGAGAGCCTATTTTCCTTTAGTAATTTAACCACCTTGTGTCTGTATAAAGCTTTGTTCAAAAATACTAATTTAGGGACTGGCAGATATTTCCCCACCCTTCTTATGACCACTGCTGTTAACATGCATGCACATCATGTTTATAACAGATAAATTGTGTAAGCACTATGAAGAATGTGAACGGCAGAGTTGCAATAAAATTTGCTTTCACACTAACAGAACAACGGAGAATATTTCAAACCTTAGTGTACCAGTGGTATGCCTGTAATGCCTGTATTGTATAAATTGAAATCTTTTTTTACCATTCATAGACAGCTTTAAGGCTGTAAACCTGTAAGTCTAAAACCATAAGAAAAATTATTATTGCTCTTCCAGCATGTCTGTGTCCACTTGTATTTATTTACAATGAAGGAGCAGTTAATAAACAATGATAATTAAATTGAATTTAAATCTTGTCACGAAGAGAAGATTTATTAATGCTTTGCCAATGAGTGATGATAGTTCCACTACATACATGCTATTCTTAACAACTAGTTTGTTAAATTACAAAGGCACCTGTCATGTATAAATTAAGTCCTGTCCTATTCCTACATGCTTGGCAATATAATAGACTTATTAGGTCAAGGTATATAAATAAAAATAGACACATATGCATTAGACATATTTTCAGAAATGTTATAAAAGTAATTTATTCTATATAAATAACAAATAACTTTCAGAAAGTAAGTTTTACAGCAAAAAGGTTTAGTTGGCTAGTTTAGTTTGCTGTTTGCTCTGACAGCTGCAAATAATTCTTGCTTTATACTGAGCTATACATTTTGTATTTCTATGGCTTGCATTGTATGATTTCCATAATTTATTACTTTGCAATTATGATAAGTAAAACAAATCTTTCTGGGCTCCCATTCAACTCTCTCAAATCTACCTGCTTATTTAAATAAATGGCTAATTGCTGGGGATTTTGTATTCATTCTTGTTTGCCTTGTACTCAGCACAGAATCCTTCCAGAATCATTCATGCCCTGATGTATACTGTATAT
>NW_017306436.1:834959-843635 GCF_000935625.1 Nanorana parkeri | reverse complement strand
TATATATACACATATATAGGGACGGATTTCCCACAAGGCCACCGAGGCCGGGCCTTTGGGCAGCCGGGAATAGAGGGGCAGAACTGCCGCTGGACAGGCAGTTTTTTTATCTACATTTAGCCCTGCTTCGGGGAACCTTTCACTTCCAAATACTATCACACAGCGGCTTGTGTGTGTGATAGCAATACAGTTAAGTGAAAAATGAATACAAATTCAAATTGATAAAAAGTAAAAAATTATAAAATAAATAAAAATTTAAAAAATTTAAAAAAGTGATTAAAAAGTTTTTAAAAATAAAGAAAACAATAGAAAGAAAAAAACTAACCCTACCGCTGGGTAGGGGGGCGCATTGAGGAACCTGTCCTCGGGGCAGCAGAAAGAGTAAATCCAGCCCTGTATATATATATATATATATATATACATATACACATACATATATATTTTAGGTCTTATTAGTGGTCTAATATTTAAATTTGTGTAAGTTATGTGTATCAGCAATGCTGTTTTAGTTTTAGGTGACCATGGGGGAGTTGAATCACCCTCCAGAAATATCAGTGGGAGACAATAGTTTGCAATTTCCAAAAGTCTATAACAAAAGCCATTTTCCTGTTTGGTCTACATCAGGGTTTTGTCAATGGGAGTTATGCAGAACCCTATTTTTGTTACTTAAGTACCTAATGAGACAATCAAACCTAAAGTAATCAGAGTAAAAAGCCAAGGGCCCAGTGGTGTGCATTAAAAAGCTCAGGAAGCAAGTTATTTGGTGGCAGAAAGTTTTTCCTATAAAATGAAAAGTCTCACAATTGGTGAGAATCTAATAATTGGAGGATTGTCTATAGCTGGAGCATTTTCTCAGCCCAGGAAACCCCTTTTTCTCTTTTATATTCTCAATTTATTATACACAAGCAGCTGAATCAAACTATGCATTATGGTACTAACAGTGACTTCTATTATTGTCATAGGACTCAACAGCCCTTATAAAAGATTATTATTATGGAGAGAAGCTATATAAATCTCCAATAAACACCCCACATGTAGCCCTAAAATCCTCCCAATACATATATGGTAAAGCAGAAGGATGATCTTGCAGCTATTAAAAACACAGTGGCATTTTATCTACACAATCTGATACAAGATTCTGATGGTGGATACCTTATTATCTGTTCTATCAAGAATGTCCTCTATACCATGGTGAATCTTTGAATATCTAATACTGGGCAAATTAGTTCCCTCATACAGCTTTTTTGCCAAGTTGACAAGTAGGGATGCACCGATACCAAGTACTATACTTCAAGCACAAGTACAGATACTTTTCAAGCTCCAAGACTAGACTAGAGAAAAATTCAGTTAGGAGGCAGCTGTCATTTGTAAGGAGCATAGGGAGCTCCTGGGATTTGTACATCTCTGTTTTATTGTATGATTTTGTTTTTATAAATATAAATAAAGGGATGCACCAATACCATTTTTGCAAGTACAAGTACTGATACATTATTGTTTATTGTCATGTGACAGTTTTTCTAAAACAATACAGACGATTGATTTCAGGACAGTGGTGGAGCTCCAGAGCCAGGTCCCAGCTGCAACCGCTGCACACCTGGTAGTTCTCATGAAAATGACAAGTATCGGCACTGGTATCTGAACTGGTATCGGTGAATCCCTATTGACAAGGTTACGCATGGCTTGCTAACTTTTAGTGGAGATTTTAAAGTAATTCCCCACAAACATATCTAAATCTCTAATTGACATTATAGCTACACTTCAAAACCTTCTACATGAGTGGAAACTTTGTGATATTTGAAGTTGTCATTATCCTACATAAAAATAATTTTTTTCCTACTGCGCATAGAACTTATTCTTGAATTGATTTGTTTTTAGTAGATATAAAGGTTCTGCTGTCAAACAGTACAATAGGTTGATTTATTGTTGACATGTCACATGAAGCTGAAGAGGTTTTTGTGTAATAAACCGAAAAATAACAGTTTTTCCATTCAGGTTAATGAGTCGATAGATTTCACCAATGCATGCCATGTTGTGACATTCCTAAGATTTGTAAATTGTAGTGAAATTCATGAAAACTTTTTTTGCTTCAAAGAGCTGTCTGAAACAATGGAAGATCAATATATAATAATGCTTCATGTGTTTATCTAAAAGGGATATGTGTTTTATTTAAGACAAATTTGAAATCCTGAACAAAGAACACATAAACCTCCTGCATAGCAATGGCTTTTCAGACGAAGGGATCTCAACAGTGTATTTTTAGCTGAAAGAAGAAATGAAGATGTTTTTTCAAGAAAATAGTAGGTCACATTTTGCTGAGTGCTGTGAATATGAAGAATGGTTAACATGTTTTATCAAATTAACACATTTAGCAAGTCTCTTCAAGGCTTTGGAAACAATATTCTGACTCCAAGTGACCAGATACTTGGATTTATAAGGAAACTGAATATTTAGAGAAATCGTGTTTTAAATGGAAATGTTAAGATGTTTCTGCTCCTTATTGAAAACCACTAGCATGTACTGCAAAAAAAAAGGGAGCATTATTTCACTTTCCCTTCAACACATGTGTATCACTGGGCAAGGAACCCTTTCTCTGCATCTTCTGCTCAGCTTGAAAAACTGACTTTGAGAGAACAGGAAGAACTTTGTGAGCTGTCTGATCATACACTATAGATCAGATACCTTGACGTGACACTGGATGAAGTGTCTGGATTTCTGCTAAAGAAGAGTGCCCAGCTATTCATAGCAAAGCAATGGACATTTTTGCTGTAGTTTTCTACTTCTTACATGTGTGAGCAAACTTTTTCATGCTTAACAAGCATCAAGAGCATGGACAGAAATCATCTAATCTAAGTTGGAGATGAAATTTGTGTGTGCTTATGTCAGGTTTTACCAAGAATTGCGCATCTGTACAGAATAAAACAAGCCAGAGTTTCATATTAAAAAGGTAAGTTTTAATTAAATGTTTTTTATTTATTGTTATATCTACACTTAATTGTTGTTATATCTACAACTCTCTGGACACACTAACATTTTGTAAGCTGTCAAAAAATTATTTAAGGGGTTCAAGGGTTCCTCTGGAGTAAAAAGGCTGGTTTATATGCTTGGTGAATAATAGTATTGATTAAAGTAGATCCAAACCCAATCATAAAAGCTTTAACATGTTAATGTATTGTCAAAAGTTGTCTTAAATCATTTTAAAGGAGAACTATGAGGTGAGTGCTTTTCACTCACCTCATTGTTCTAGCCGACCTGTGACAATGAGACTGTCACAGGTCGGCTGAGTAGATCGAGAAGTGAACGAACACATACTGGCGTTCACTCACCTCTCGATCCTGTCACGGCTCTCTGCCGTGACAGGGGAGGGGCTGGATTCCCCCCTCCCTGCTCCGATCCTCCAGCGCTGACTGGCGGATCGGACGGGGGAGGGGGCGGGTACAGCTGGCTCTGCCTCTAGATAGGCAGAGCCAGCTGTCACTCACGCAGCTGGGCAGATCCAGACATAAGTGTTGGGATCCGCTTCAGCTGCAGCTTCTCAGTATACCGCGAGCAGTGGCTCGCGGTATACTGAGCTTAGGGTGACGGGAGGACGCTAGTTTGTGTCCTCCAGTTACCCTAAGGAGAACTATGGGGAAAAGGCTTAACCCCATAGTTCTCCTTTAAATTTGCAGATTTCATTTAAAGAATACCTGGTGAACCTGATATGATCCACTATTGTCAATATCAGGAATTTAGTCCAAAACAGTAGTGTACAGCCAGCACTGAAGTGCATGAATCTATACAGGAAATGGCTGAAAAAGGTTAGAGGAATTGTTTATGGCAATGGCAGTTGTTTATGATAAACAGTGCTTTTGTAAACTAAAAGTCATCTAGTTAAGGTTTATATATACTTTAATCTTGCAAGAATGCAAAACACTCCAATTATGCAATTGATCACTACAACAAACTACTGCATGCTATTTGTTTAGTTTACTCCATAGGGAGCCATTTGTTTCATCTGTTTAGTGATCAATTGTCACTCCTGGCAACTTTTCACTAGTGACCTTTTTAGCATGATTGAGCTACCAAAATCTCCTGTATAGCTGCAACCTAATAAAGTATTGGCCCTCAAGCAATAATCAACTCAGCCTAGCAGTAAGAGTAAATATCACCCAGAGCAGCTGCTCCAGGCAAACGACAAATCCTCCCCCTACAGACACAAGCAATCAGTGTTACTGCATTGATACACTGATGTGCGCAACAATATATGGGTGATGCTCAACTCTTTGGGGAGTATTTAAAACCAATTTGCAGAGCCATTTGTCCTACGACTACATGCACTGTGCATGTAGTGCACACTTTTACAGCTGCTTTAAACTTTTAAATTGCAGTGTGGTAATGTGTAGAATTTTGCACATTAACATATTGTTACGTACCTTCTGGGAGACCGGATGTGAGAGGAGGCTTCCCTTGCACATTGTGTCCTGGGAGACTCTGATGATGGGAACAGAGCCTAAAGAGACAACAAGTGGCAGGAGTGCCAGTGGTGTTGAGCACCGTGCAAGCCGTAATCCGATGAGACGAGCCGAGGTCAAAATCTGAGCGGGCAATCCAAGTACAAAAGGGTTAGGCAGAAGAATGGTCAAATAACAGTTCCGAGGTCAAGGAAGGCAGAAATCAAGGTTAGTCGAGGAAGTCCGGATCACAAGAATGAAGCAAGTTATCACGAAACGCAGGAACAAGGATTAGCTGATGATAAACCAGCAACATGGTGGTACTGTCGCCAGAGATGTCACTTCCTATGCGCCGCTATGGCGCGTTTCCGTGTTGGTAATCTACCGCTTCTGCGCATGCGCGGGATGGCGCGTTCCCGAGTAGTGCGGGAAGGCGCAGGTTGCGCATGCGCAGATGGCGGGGATCCATTACACATATGTTCCAATAAGGTAGCCTGATTTTGATTGACTTGCCAACACACCACAATGTAGCTCTTTGCGATGTACCACATTATGATGCAGGGCAGGTGTGTGTGTGGTGAGCAGCAGCGAGTTTGCTCTATCAGCTGCTGTCTTGTGCATTACAGTGCCATTGTAAATGGATAGTACTGCAAAGTACCACACAAAGTTCTACGTTTTAACATAGATTGCTGTAATGCACAAATTCATGAAGCCAGCCTTAAATAGCCTCCTGCTAGTCCCAAATGGAACGAAAAATGCCATAGGCAGCCGAGTGACTAACCAACCTGAAGTGAAGTGAACCGAACGCTGTTTGGCTATTCACTTCAGGCTGGTGCGACTGATTACAGCCATATATCGGCTGAAATCAGCCATACATCGGGTGCAACCCCAAATCACCGAGATTTCCCCACTTATTCCTGAGGCTTACATTTGGCTGGCTTCAGGTCGGCCTAACATGCTCAGCATGTTCAGCCGACCCGAAGTGCAGAAGGAGTTTGACTCAGCCGATCCAACATCTGGATTGTCTAAGCCGAACCTCCGGCAGGCTGCTCACCGCTGTTCGGCCTATTCTCATAGATGCCGAACAGCAGTGAGTGAATAGCCGAATGCCGCCGAGCGACATTCGGCTTGGCTTCTCTGCTCGGTACCTCTGTGGTACTGAACAGAATAGAAAACCAGTTAAAAAAGTAGTAAAAAATAAAATAGAAAATGATTGGGCTAGCAGTGACAGCTAGCTCCGCCCAACTATTTTCTATTGACCGGGCGATTCTGCTGCCGTCAGAATAAAAAAAAAGTCACCATAGGAATGCATAGCTAGATTCCTATGGGCTATTTCACTTTGCAATAGCCAATAGCAAACTAGCTATTGCATCCGCCCTCTGCTTTTGTCAATCACCAGAGGGGGACCTGATGGAGAACTGCAGGTCCCCCTCTGCTGATTGACAGCAGCAGTGGGCGGGTGCAATAGCTAGTTTGCTATTGGCTATTGCAAATTGAAATAGCCAATAGGAATCTAGCTATGCATTCCTATGGTGTTTTTTAATTTTTATTCTGACTGCAGCCAACGGCTACGATGTCAGAAGAAAAAAAAACCCGAGCAGGGAAAGGTTTACTCTGCTCGATCGAGCAGAGTGAACCTTTCTGGGAGAAAGTGTTTCTCTCCCGGGCGTATTAGACTCCCAGAGCGGCCGGAAGAGTTATTATTATACAGGATTTATATAGCGCCAACAATTTGCTCAGCGCTTTACAAAATAGTGTAATGACAGATGGCGTTCCTGGTTACCAGGTAACCAGGAACGCCATCTGTCATTACACACTGAGAACACGGAGAGGCCGTTCTCAGTGTGTAATGACAGCGTCCCTGGTTAGCTGGTAACCAGGATGATGATATCTCTGAAAGTGGCTGGGGCCAGCCGTGAGATGACGGCTGGCTCCGCCCAGCTGTCAGAAACGGGCTGTCGGACGGCTTCGGCCACTGTCGGCTTTCACCGCGGCTCAGTCGAGCCGAGGCATATGCCTTCAGGTCGACTGAGCCGCTCGGCCAACTTCGGGAGCTGTACGGGCTATAGTGAATAGCCCGTACAGCAGCCCTTCGGTTCTACTGAACCGAAGGGGTCCTGGGGCCGAAGCTAGCCGAAGGATCAGCTGAAGCTACAGCTAGATCCTTTGTCAGCTTAGTGAATAGACCCCTTAGTATTTCATTCTACTTAATAAAGTTTAAAAAAAATGCATGATTTTTACTTGAAAATAGTGATACTATTAGCTGTGCATGTCAATTAGATTGGCAAAAATGTTTCAAACAAGTGTCTGTTAATCAGTTTTTTTTTTCTCAGGAGAGCACTAGACACGATTCCCCACTCTGACCTCAATTGTGCGGTCTCCTCCAAAGCTTTCATTATACTGCACTTTTCTCCACCATCATTTCATATACTTCTTTGTCCTCCTTGATTATCTCATGCAAGCAGCAGCAGTCAGGAAAAGTGCAGCATATTGTTCTAATGGGAAAAATCAGACCTGCTTTTAAGTAAAAAGATAAGTAAATCTGGATTGTATAGAAAATAAAAATTCTCGACCCAAGGCAACAAGGTAATTATATTTTATATATCATGCATTTCTGACCTTGGAGTTAAAGTACAGCCATCTCTTGATACTTGTGTAAATGACTTAATTTTAGCTCTGGAATAAGCACATAAACAAGGAAAACCCTAGTCAGATGTAAAAGCCTAAACACTGTAAAAATGTGCTTGTTCTAATAAAATCTTCAACATTATAAAGCTATATGGATTATGCTAAATGTGAAATCTTCATATTGAACCACAAGCTAAATACAAATTTCAAAAATTTCACTCAGACTGGACTCAAAGATCATTTTACTGGAGAATATTTGCCCAATGAATTACAGATTTTACCGAAAGGTTTAATAGTTTTTATTTGGGGGCACCTATGGGGGTATATATTTCCATTTACCAACACTGTGTACTCTTTATGATTGGGAAAATGTAAAAAAGGAAAACAATTATGATGATGATAAAAATAATGGGATGAATGCAGGATCCTTTTGATTAGGTGCTTGTGGACAGCAATATCTTTTTTTACAGAACTAATTGTATAAAGTCAACTTTTCTGCTGCAGTACTAACAATACCCGAAGGCCTGGCCCATTTTCCTCTTTTGGCAGTTTGGCGATTAGATTTGCAGCATTGCTTGACATGAATATCAAATGCAAAAACTGAATGCTGCTGGATTACTTTTTTGTGAGCGAAAACTTATTTTATTAAGTGTCAGCTTTGGTGAGAAAGAACAGAAATGAACCCTGGTGGCTTTTTGGCAGATTCACTGGCAGCATGGCTTAGAATTCATGTCAGCAAATTTCATTAACTTTTTTGAAGTAAAAAAAATCAGCAAATTAATAAGTGGACCAGGTATTAGAGAATTTTGTCAGAGCAATAAATTCATAATTGTCAACTTTACTGCCAAGTTAAAAAACTCTCTTTTTGCTATTTGACAAAAGCATGGGCATTGTAGTGACTAACATGAACCTTAGAAGCACAGTGCCATTGGCATTTTTGACAGGAAGAAAATAACAGCAGCAGTCTCACATCCTGCTAAACAGTAACTGACACTGAATTGCACATTGTTCCTAACTAATAGCAGGCATTATTCCAACCATTATCCAATCTGCATTTGGTTGCAAAGGTTGTTCAGCTTTCTAGCAAACCTCTGCAACCAAAGTCATCCACTTTTACTCTTGTGCATCTTGTATAACATGGCACAAGTCTTTACATCACTTTACCCCACCCTAACAACTTTTTTTAGGTCTTTGGGTCATGACTTAAGTAAAGTCTTGTACCATGTTATGGCAGAAAGTTTTGGAGTTTAGGTGATACCTTGTTTTGGTTAAGTTATTCAATATGCAAGCTTTGGGATGACTTAGATCCATTAGATCACTCAATAGTGAAGATCATTATGGCATATATATGAACATAGTTCTAAACCTAATTCTAAACCTAATTCAAATCTTTGGGAGCTGAATCTTGTTTTTTAATCTAGCAATTTTGATTTTAAAAAATGCAAAACAATGACATCTAAAATTGTTTAACGGAGAGAGGACCTTATAATGTGGCTAAAAGGGCAACATAAAAATACACAAATCCTTTAATTAGCATGCTTTGGTGATGCCTTAACAAAGAACTATAGCCAAGCCTTTTTTTTGGCTTTTTTTTTTGGGGGGGGGGGGGGGGGGCGGG
>NW_017306436.1:782148-834533 GCF_000935625.1 Nanorana parkeri | reverse complement strand
GGGGGGGGGGAGAGGGACAGGAGTACAGTGTAGTAAATGTACTACAAAGTCAGCATATATAGTGGGCTACTGCATGCTTTCTTCTAACAGCACAGAACCACACTGCAGCCAGGACAGATCTTGGCAATATTGTTGGGATCCGCCCCGCTGCCTGATTGACAGCTGGCTCTACCTCGCCAGAGCCAGGTGTGCCCTCCCCCTCCTCTGCCTGTCCCTCCAATAGGTGCTGAAAGATCAAAGAAATGGGAGGGGGGGTTCCTGCAGGGAGAGGTGACTGCAAGTAGTCATCATAATGTAATTACTTTTGCCTTAAGTTACAGGAAAGAGTTGCATGTTATTATGGCAAGAATGCAAAATTTCATAAAGGCTAACTTCACTAAGCTATGCTTGGAAACTACAGACCAGTCAGCTTGACATCAATAGTATGTAAAATATTTGAGCGGCTAGTAAGGGACTATATTCAAGAAGTTGTTAGCGATAATGGTATCATAAGTAACAGCCAGCATGTATTTATTAAAGATCGTTCTTTTTGGATCAACCTGTTAAAATTCTATGAGGAAATGAGTAGACATGTAGACTTTCAACACTGTACCTAATTGTTTAATTTACAAAATAAGGTCCATTGGTGTAGAACAAATTGTATGTACATGGATAGAAAACTGGTTACAGGAATGTGTGCATAGAGTAGCGATAAATGTCTCATTCTCTAAATGGACTAAGGTTGTGAGTGGTGTGACCCAGGTGTTATGCACTACTTGCATAACACATCACCTTTTCTATTAATCATGTTCCTCCAGAACACAGTATACCCCTGGATATTAAAATCCCAGTCATGTAGGCTATGTGAGCAAGTTTCTGATACTCCAATCAAGTTAAAATGTTCTTCAAGTAGCAAAAGTTCCTGCTTTGACTTTCTGTTTGCCAGACTTCTTGCATGTGAGAACATACATTTTATATTTTATTATTGCTTACTCTTGATTTACAATTTGATTCAGAAAGTCTCTCTGCCATCTAGTTGGAGGCCCATTTCCCTCTCTGTTCCATTCATCTCTATATCTAGTGCCCTTTTTTGACCCTTGCTCACTACATGGTATATTTTTGTCTGATCTGACCCTTACTCAACCCCAGTCTAGTTTAAAAACTCCTCCAACCTTCTAACCATTTGCTCCCCCAACAGAGCTGTACACTCCCCATTTGGACGCTGTCCCTTCAGTAAAATCCAAAAAGCCAACCCAGTTCTTCAAAATCCCCAAATGCCCCTGCTTACACCACTTTCTCAGCCACTTGTTCAGCTCACTAAGCTCCCACGGTCTCTCTGGTGTGGCTCCTGACACAGGAATTATTTCTGGAAACTTTAACTTGAAGGTCCTTTTTTTAAGCTTGCTACCAAAGCCCCTAGTACCTGAGTCCCCAACCACCAGTATCTCTCTTTGCTTATATATATTATAACACATTCCTCGGGTTGCTAACAAAGGTATTCTGGTCCAGCAATGCTAGCTCTGAACTAATATCCCCATTATCATCCAACCGAGCATAGTTATTGGGGTGCATCAACTCAGGGCTTGGTTCTCTAACACTCTTCCCTCTACCCTATCTTATAAATGTAACCCAGTTACCTACCTCTGGATTCCGCACCTCAATCTTTCAACCCTCCTCTACACTTGCCCCAGCCAGCACATGATGGGTGAGGTCCAAACCACTATCCAGGTTGTTAATGCTCTGCAGATTCCTTCTTTAGATCCAGAATCTTAACTTCCAAACCAGCAGCTTGTTTATATATTGCACAATATTATTCACCCCCAATTAGTTGTTCAAGAAGTGCAAACTTAGAGCAGCATATGCACTAAATCACATTACCACTCATGGAAGACATAGTTAGCACTAGCTATATGGGTACAATAAATAATTTGAACACTGCTACAAATTACAACAATTGCATATATTAGTTTTAAAGCCTTGCCTTCCTCTGTTGCTCCTTGTATTGAACTGCTTATGTTGAACTATATCCTTGTATTAAACAATGCACTCAACCCTGCAACGCACTTTACACAGCAAACTTGCACAGCTCAGTACCTGGCTTGCAGTGTTACTTTATTAAAAGCCTCATGCAGCAGCAACTATCAATTGTAGGTGAAGGAATTTAAATGTATGTGCATGCTTTTTTTTTCTTACCCTCACATAACTTTAATCATCATCCACGCATACAAACTGACAATGTATAGATACCAACTAGGTCCTTGTATTAAATTATGCACCTAAGGGTGCCCACACACCTTACAATTATCGTACGATAATCGCGGGAAATCCCGCGATCGTACGATGTTCGTAAGGTGTGTGGAAGCCGTGCGACCTCTACTACGGTAAGGTCGCACGACTTTAAACTTACGGACATGTTTGAAAACCCGCCGAGCATCGTACGATGTTCGGCGGGTTTGTGGCATGTCCGTACGATAACAGCCGCACGGGCCGCTGTGCGCAAGCGCACACTGCCCGTTCGGCATTGCGGTCATCGGAAGCCCGCCCCTCAGGGGGCGTGGCTTGAGATCATCGCAAGTACGATCTGCCTTTGCAACATAGGCAGATCGTACGTTTTTTTAAGTACCTTACAACCATCGCAAGACAAAAGTCTTGCGATGGTTGTAAGGTGTGTGCCCAGCCTAACACATCAATGCACAACAAACCTTGCACAGTTTAGAACCTTGACTGTACTGTTACTAAAATACAAAACTCAGGCAAAGGCATTGTTGTCTCATTTGTGAATCTATGAAGGTTTATTCTTTCCCAAAAGGATTTGAGTAATCTTCTCCCCAGCCCAGAACCCTATAGGACATTTTGCACATGATATCAGGTATTTGAGTATCTGCAGCTAAAAGTGCACTGTATTTTGTATTACTTCTGTGATCATGGTATTGATACTCTATCAATACTGTAGATATGTATGCAGGCTTGACATTTTTTCTTCATGAAGTGAGATGTTCCATTTAGTACTAGGCTGTTTAGGCTCAGTTCACATCATTGTTATGCAGGAGCATGTGCTATGTCGTCCACAATCCTGCATCACATGTTGCAATGTTAGGTGTGCTGCGGTGCTACTGTTTCTCAATGGCACTCACCTAGCCATGACATCATGGTTTAAAGAAGGTGCTTCTACTTAGTGTGATTTCGCTTCAGGAGGCAGTTGCTTCAAATTAATGGTCTTCTCTACCTCAGCGTACCACTTTGCACCCTGCAGCACTGGAGCACAATGGAGTGAATGGGAGCTTAGGGAATTGCTCACAGTAAGCTGCAACAGAATAAGTGATTGCCTTCCTCTCTTGCAGTATAGTTAATCAAACTGCCATCAACTTGGCAGAAGTAGGCCATGGGTTTTGTGGGACATGTAAATAGATACTTTTCCTTCAAAATGTGCAGCAAGTAGAGGTCCTGGCCAAAGGAAAATTTGCTGCAGGTCCTTAGCAGAGAAACCTCACCAAATTCTAGCAAGGAAATAACAAGCCAAGATAAACTTTCAGTGTCACCCCTTAAAGAAAACTCACCATATAATGCTATAAATTCTAAGCACAGGAATGGGTTTGGAACAAACACAAAAATAGATGTTTCCTTTGGTATCAGGGGTGTGTCTAATTATACTTGATTGCAAAGAAATCTTGATGGGAATAGTTTAAAATCCCCTTCCTGCAAAATTACTGGTTTGTGATCAAATTTTTCCAAATCGGGTTACTGACAACCTGCCAAAATTTGGTATTTTATTCTAAGGTTAGGTGGGCAAGGTAATGCAAGGTGTGCCTCCTGTTTTTTGCTATGCTAAAAACATCTGATTGTAGTATGCTATTATAAGCTAATATCTTCTATCTTAAAAAAAATACCGTGTACATCTGTCCTTATTGCATCTTTTGTCATTTTTAAACATTGTTACATGTTATGAAAAAAAATGCACTGTATGCAATGTTTTTAACACAGTGCTACTGTTAGTCCTTGGTGGGTATTTAATACATGCTAGTGTAAGATTAGCTGGAAATAAAAGCTTTTTTGTTTCATTGCTGTAAACGTTGACTAATAAAAAATGTTTTCAGTTCAATTCAGATGCAATCAAGACAGGCTGCACAGCAAGTTTTCTTACTGCTGTTCCATCATGGACATCAATCTTAGCCTGGAGGGACCATCTTTCCGAAAGTGAGAGGCAATTTAGTCTCCATAATATATCAGTTCTAAGTTTCAGCAGAATGTCAAGCGCTGAATTTATATCCAGCCGCATGTTGACGGGGGTTTCACACCACAAGGGAATAGGATCACACCACTAATTTCATTTCATTTAGGAGCTTGACTTAGGAAAGACCTTTTCATCTAATAAAAAAGGTCACATTTTTATTTTACCATCAACAATTTTCTATCGCTTGTCCCTATTGTTTGATTTGATCTTTTTCTTTTTAGCACAAACCACATCTCATGCTTTATTCCTTGCAGGGTGTGAGATCCCCCTTGTGGATCAATAAAATGCTGAGATGTTAGCAAGACTAACGAATCATTAAACATACATTATATGAGGAAATTTATATAGACTGTCACTGACTTTTTTCTTGTTAAATAAAAAGTCACCACACAGAAAAACTGAATTCAACAATATAAAATTTTTTAAATTCTTCAAGTAAACTAGTTTTACCAAAAATCATATATTGTGATTCATTAGTGCTAGGCAATCTTTTATTCATGTTTGGTTTATTGACTGGGACCATATATAAGTCATATGGAACAGCATTCCTTATTTATGTAGGCAGTATCCACCTCACATTCCTGCGTGGTACATTGTCTAGTTGGCATGAATGAAAATGTTATGTCATAGTATATGTTCTCTATCACCTTCCAATATTAAAGTATAAATATGAAGAGGAACCAACTACTCTGCAAGGTGATGATAAGCATAATAGATGCAACCACAGCCATGGCCAGGGGTCATCTTCTGTGGTATAATGCATTTCAAAATATATTTCATATTGAACAAACATACAGTGGTGTGTGATTATTTCCTATGGGCATTTAGCTTCTATTGTCAAGTAAAACGCATTTATCTTTAAAAAATAAACATGAGTGGAACAGGAGAACAAGGGCAGTGCATGGTTCTTATGTAATTATAATGTGTTTTTATCTTATGCTTTATATATTGTAAGGTAACCTAGCCTTTAGTAAACAGCAAGCTATCCTCCAAAGTCCTTGCTTCAATAAAATATTCAATGTTTTGTCCATAATACTTAATATATGTTAATATTGGAAAGATGCCAATTTCTACCATTTGTACCAGTTCGTACTATTTAGCCACTTAATTCAAGTCTCAGACAGCTAAATCTTAAGAAGACCGGAATATTTATACTGATGTCTATATATTAGCATATGAACTTTCTGTGGCAAGATCAAATTTACAAATAGCTTGCAGACAATAGAAGTAATCATGCCAAGACTATATACAAAAACAGATCTGCTTATTGTATTTCATATGTCATTTTAGCTTTTGAAAGCATATTTAAAGACAATTGACCATAGAAGTCATTTTCATCCAACATACTGGGCAAACATTCACAGATTACTGTCCAATTGTAGCCAACACTTTTCTTTATCTTTTTTAGAGCACCGAAACGGAATTTTCAAACTGAAATTGAAACGGAAACCGAAAAAAAATGTATCAGGCTAAAACTGAAAATTTAAAAAAAGTTGATATTTTATTTTTTTGTACCCTTTTCAAAATCATTTTTTAAATATTTATTTTTTTATTTGTAACTTTACTGTTGGGGGCTCTTTGGAAATATCAGGGATCTTAATAGATCCCTGCTATTTCTCTTTTGAAATAGAAAAAGAGATTGAGGTCACAGAGTACTAAATCTCTTTTTCTGCAGCCCGTGTTATGAATGAACAGGAAGCCTCTATACTGAGTGCTCTTGTCCATTCATAAACTGTGGATATACAATAGTATAAGTTACTACATTCACATTCATGAATGAACAGGAAGTGATGCAGAGCACTCCCTGTTCATTCATAATTGGGGACACAGTAAATAACTATTGGGCGGAGCTAGCTGTCACTGCTAGCTCCGCACAATCGTTTGCTATTTACTTTTTTAACTTTTTTCACTGTTTTTCTGTTCTGCTCGGTACCTCTGAGGGACCGAGCAGAACAGCCGAGCCGAATGCCGCTCGGCGGCATTCGGCAATTCACTCACTGCTGTTCGGGATCTTTAAGAATAGCCCGAACAGCAGTGAGAAGCCTGCCGGAGGTTCGGCTCAGCCGATCCGGATGTTGGATCAGCTGAGTCGAACTCCTTCTGCACTTCGGGTCGGCCGAATGTGCTGAGCATGTTCGGCCGACCTGAAGCCACACGAAGCAAGCCGATGTACGGCTGATTTCAGCCGATGTACGGCTGAAATTAGCCTACCAGCCTGAAGTGAATAGCCGAACAGTGTTCGGCTCACTTCACTTCAGATCGTCATTCACTCGGCTGCCCTCGGCAGCTTCGTGAATAGACCCCTATGTTCTCAATTATTTGCAAGCACTTGGTGATCAGTACTGATCGAGTAGCGCTTGTAACAGCTGTCCATCCTGACTTGCCTGTCACAGGAGACTGAGTGGGTGGTGCGGGAAAAGAACTTGATCTCCCTTGCGATCCCCTGCATTACCGGCTCAGCCTCCTGTGACAGCTAACAGCTGTCTCCTCCCTGCTCTCCATCCTGATTTTCTGGTCACAGGAGGCCGAGCGGGGTGGTGCAGCAGGAGAGCTCAGCCTCCTGTGACACTGCCGCTGACAGTGCTCCCCCCTCGCCCCGCTCGGCCGTCTGAAGTTTTCTCTTCTTCCCTCTGGAAGCTGCTCTGTCAGAGTGGACATAGAGCAGCGCGCAACAAGGAGGAGAGAAACCAGGGATGCACCACATTTTTGGCCTGTACATGTTGCTTTTGGCATTTTGCCCAAAGTACCATTTATGGATGATATGTTTCGGCGGCCGAAATATCAGTGCATCCCTAATGAGAAACTCTGTCAGGATAATGCTTTTGATATCCACATAGGGATGGTTTTCCCATACTTTCAGTCCTGATGTCCAACCAGCACAGGCAGAAATTAAAACACACTTTTAGAAGATTGGGTAAGAATTTGAATCTCTGCCTGATTTTTATACTGCATGTATTCAGCTGATGAGATCTCCCCAAATACTTGTGAGGAAACAGGACAGGACGAAAGGGGTAATCTTCCCAAGAAGGGGTAAAATTATTAATGAATGGTCTAACCGTTTCCCATGCTATCCAAAGCTAAAAAAAAAGGATGTTTCTAATCCCACTTTAACACAACTTACTTTACGAGTAAAAAAAGAATGTTGCTAAGTGGTGTTAAAGTGGGATTCAGCAACATTCGTGTTTTTTTTTAGCTTTTGATAGCATGGGAAAGAGTTAGACCCCTTCATCAAAATGTTATCCTTGCTTATGTCTTTCTTGAGAAAATTATAATTATCAGAGCTTGAGCACCTTACACCTACATTATGCAGAGAATACTCCTGTACATTGCCAAATGTATAAATCAGGAGCATATAGGCAAAACACCTTGTGTGCCCTAAAGCAGATCTAAACCCTTCTAGCTTCCTATTTGCCAAGTACGGTGTAATCTTAGCCTCTATTTAGATCTGCAGTTAGCATGGTGCTGCACATATGATCAGCTATGAAAACAGGCATTTAAGGATTTGAACGTTCTGTTACAACCACATTGATATCTGTGACAATTATCACCAGAGGCATGTAGCATACAGTGTGCCTGCAGTGGGTAGGCAGAATGTAAAGTAAAACACTGAAGAAAACATTTAATAACACTTATTAAATGTTTCTAACTTAAGCCACTATTACATTGGTGGGATTAGTTCCACTTTTAGCTTTGCGCATTGTTTAACCATACCATATACTCAGTTGCAGGGCTGCTAAAAGCACTGACATGCTAAGAGGGCTGAAGTGTTGCCAAAGGAAAGGCATTCCAAAAGTGCATACTAAATCTGCAGGGCATGACTGCACCACATTTAATACTTTCTTCATTTGATCCTGCTACCAGAGACAAAGTTACATAGTTACATAGTTACATAGTATTTGAGGTTGAATAAAGACATTAGTCCATCAAGTCCAACCTATTAGGATCTCATTCTAGGAGTACCCGTACCCCTGTATATTACGGTCCCTTAAGAAATCGTCCAAAAGTTTCTTGAACAATTCCACATTATTTGCTGAAATCACCGCCTGTGGCAGTGAGTTCCAGACCCTAACTGATCTTACTGTGAAGAACCCCCTTCGCCCCTTGTGCTGGAATTTTAAGGGAACAGTTTAAAAAAACTGACAGAAAAGGAAAAAGAGTTTTTAAATACTAAAAAAGGGTCTAAAAAGGAAGGGAGACAACAAGTATTCAAAAAATCAAGCACTCAATATATCCCAAACAGTTCAAATCCAAATTTTTTACGCCACTTAGCTCCCAGGCAATTTGTTCGCCAAGCCCTGTGTGAGTTGCTACTCTTTTGTCCAACATGCACCTACCTGCTCTATTCTACAATCTCTTACTCACATCTTCAATCTCTCACTTTCTACTGGCGTCATTCCTACCCCTCTAAAACAAGCATTGGTGACCTATATTAAAAAAGCCCTCAGTGGGGCCCACCAGTCTGAACAATTTGAGACCCATTTCCTTGCTTCCATTTACCTCCAAACTTCTTGAACGCTTAGTCTACAACCGCCTGAGCTGCCACCTTAATGCTAACAACTTCCTTGACCCCTTTCAATCTGGATTTCGTCTGCAACACTCCACAGAAACTGCCCTTCTAAAAACATACTAAACTACTAAAACCAATGGCCAGTACTCTATGCTATACTTTTGTACCTTTATGCTGCCTTTGAACGTGTGAAGGTTTTGTTGCACTCCATATCGGATGTCTCAATAGCGTAGTGACTGCGGATGGCGTCACCTGTTGCATAAATCATTTGTAAGAATGTCACCAGCACTCCAGAAGTCCTTTCAGGATAACCAAGTGTCCATTTATTAAGAACCATGTCAAATGAAGACATGACATTCATTTCACATGGTTCTTAATAGACATGTGCGATTCGTTTCGTTCCGAATCGAAATTCGGACAAATTTTCGGAAATTCGGTGATTCGGATGCATCCGAATTCCAGCTAAAACTAATGCAAACGAATCCGAATTCCCGATTTCCCGAAATTCGTTAGCGGTAGTCCGGTCGAAATTTCGTTTATTGGACGAAATTTCGTTAGCAGCTAAGTGACATTAGAAAAAAAAAATATTTTTTTGTTTTTTTTTACAGTATGCAGAAGATGAAAATAAAAAAAATTGTGAGGTTCACCCCCAATTCATACCAGACCCTTTAGGTCTGGTAGGAATGTTAGGAGGGACTCTCCCCCAAGTTAAAACAAAAAAAGTGCGTAAGGTTCCCCCCAAAATCCCCCTAACAGTCCCCCCTAACATTCCTACCAGACCCTTGATCCGAGCACTGGCCCTGCAGGGCAGGAAAGGGGGCGATGATCGAGCGCCCCCCCCCTTCCTGCGCCTTACCAGGCCACGTGCCTTTGGCATTGGGAGGGTGTCCCTATGCAGATGGGGACAAGGGCCTCTTCCTCACAACCCTGACCCGGTGGTTGTGGGGGTCTGCGGGCAAGGGGGCTTATTTGCATCGGGGTACCCCTTTTAATAAGGGGGCACCCAGATGCTGCCCCCCTTGTGAATGAGTAAGGGGTACTTGTACCCCTACCCATTCAATAAAGGGTTAAATCAAATAGTTAGTAAAAAGTCCAGACTTCTAGATACAATTAATTGAAAAAAAAACAAAGACTCAATTTTTGACTATTCCTTTAATTTAAAAAAAAAATGGCTCCATCGATGTAATCCAGCGTCAATCACGGTGCAGGACCCCCGCTGACCCGCCGCAATAAAAAAAGTCCCGCCGCACGACCCCCATCCGAAACCGACGAAAACTCGCCGCAAAAATGACATTTAGGGGGTGATTTACTAACCTAAACACACACACACACCAGGTGTGTGTGATTTTCACACAGCAAAACGTATTTATCAACCAAAAAGTCTCTAAAAGCATATTTCCACTAATGCCATATATGGAAAAATCATGCACATGATTCATATATAATGCTGCTTCACAGTTTAGACAAAAATGGTTAGCTCATGCATTTACATTCCTTGCATTCATCAACGCAAGCAACACAACATAGAGCTAATTTACCCAACATCACCTTGGAATTCCTTCAGGGCTTTGCACAACACACCTGCTGGGTGTGTACACACTACAAAGGTGTTTAGATTCCACCCATAGATCATGCTGGGAGGGAACACACTGCAGAGGTGTATACACGTTCGTGGTGTGTTTATAAGGTTAGTAAATCAACCCCTTAATGTCTATGTTGCAATGATGGTAAGGTCTACATTGCAACAATGTAGTCTAATAAGCTTAAGGGATACATGCAGGCACTTTGCAAATAAAATCCTCTAGGCTGCAATATTTGGGTGCAGTAACTGCAGTGCTCACTGGCAGATTGCTAACAAATGAAAGAAAATCCAATTATGGCGCTGAAGTAAAGCTGCTAATAGATGAATACATTCCCAATTACAGTGCTGAATTGAAGACTGCTAATATATGAATGAAATCCAAGTTAAACTTTAGAATTATAATCTTCTAATAGATGAATAAAATACCAGTTACAGAGCTAAAATACCAGTTACAGTTACCAGTTACAAGTTAAACTTTATAGAATTATAATCTTCTAATAGATGAATAAAATACCAGTTACAGAGCTGACTTGTAGATCGTAACCTGAACGGACTGCGCACATGAGAACTGTAGCCCATAAAACACATAGGGTTACATTGGGAGATGCATTTTTAGTGCAGGAGCGTACGGATTAGGTTAGCACAGAAAACGGACGTCGTGTGAACAGGCCCCAAAGGGCAACATTAAAAAATAGAAAATTCTTTGAAATAACATGCTTTGGAGATATCATAGACCTGCACATGAAATTGCATACTGATTTTAATGTGCTCCTGCAAAAGTGATATTGAGAAGAAAAAAAAAATATTTCCACTAAATGAAAATTATTGGCTGGCTTTGTTCTCCTTGGGAAGAACAAAGCAGCGAGCAAGTGTTTCCACCCCCCTCCCAAACCATACCAGACCACATGCCCTACTATACCATATAGTACCAGCAGTGCAAGTAAAAAAAAAAAAGAAAAGGCAAGTTCAAAGCAATAAGGAACACTAAGCAATATGCGCATAATGTACGTACAGATAAAATCGCATAAACTATTTGAAAAAAAATGCTGCACAAATTTTACAAACGTGCATTTGATTGTGCTACATGTTCGGGTACAGTTGGCCATTTGTTATTACCAGTAAGTACGAGCAGCAGACATGCCATGCCACATGTTCTCTGATTGTGAGCTCATCACCATTACAAAAGTATGAACATGCAATATAAACATGATTTCTTTTGTCTCACCATTTGGCCCTGTTCTCATTGTCTTGTGTATCTACATTTAGGCCAGTACTTGTCTAGAACATGTGGTGCTAGGGTCACCAATTGACCAGCATGCCACTAGAGGTAGCAACATATCCGAACCGTCAAGCCCAAGAGAGACCCAAGGACTCATTAATTGCCAGGGGACACAGGTGAAGGGGAAACTTCATTGCTCAGACCCTCCAAAGTGAGACCCCTAGCCTTCACCCAGTCCACCCAAATCCTATCAAACTTACGGAGGCAGTTGCGACTCATGTAAGTTAATTTATAGAGCAGTAGCATTCTATCCACATCTAACCATTGCCCTACCATGGGAAGAGTATCTAGCTTCCATCTAAGAACAATCTCCTGGCAAGAGTAAAAAGCAACAAACAAAACAAGGAGTCTGCTAGCCCTAGAAGCTGATATAGTATCCACACTTCCCAAGAGAAATATCAAGGGGTCAGCCCCCAGTTCTAAATCCGTAACAGCATTGATTGTAGAGACCACAAAAGCTAGTAGGACTGAAGCCTCCGACAGGACCACACCATATGCATAAAAGTGCCAACCTCCATTCTACACCTGTTGCAATGAGCATCTGTATAGAGCTGTAAATAGTTACCAGTCTGGAAGGAGAATAGTATTCCCTATGTAAGAACTTCAGCTAAAGAAATCTCTCCCTAGGAGAGAGAACCGCCGTCATATATGCACACAGGTTTCCCAAGCATCCTCCGACAGCTAGGGAATGTCCGTCTTCCATTTCTCAAATAAGTGGGGCAGTGGGGGATTAGCACCACAAGTCAAGCAGAAGTATAGCGACGAGAGAGGTTTGAGGTTTATCAGAAAACGTTCAATACAGTCAGATTCAACAGCCACCGGGCTTGGAAATTGAGACCTAAAAGCATGTTGCAGTTGCAAATATCTGAAAAACATGACAGTTGACAGGTCAAATTCAGTGTGGAGACTATCAAAGCCCACCAACACCCACTCGGCATAATATGTCTGACAAGCTTTATACCATAACGAGTCCAAACTTGGGGATCAGGGATAGAGTGAAAATGCCCCAAACGAAGGTTACCCCATAAAGAAGTATAAGCGGAAATAAAATCAGGCTTAACCAGCTGCTCTCTCGTCGTAGCCCACACCACCAACGTGGTACACATACATTTGATGACTGCAGTGTTGGATTCCGGACCCCGGAGAACCAAGTTGCTAAGTTCCGCATAGGAGCCTAAAAGGGCCACCTCAAGGTTGACACCCCAGTTATCTTGATCCTGAGCGAGCCACCACCTTACCGTCACCAAAGCCATCTAGTAATAGGATGGAAAACAAGGTAGGCCCAGCCCCCCTCAGAAAGTGGAAGACACAAAGCCACCCTAGAAGCCCAGGAACACCAACCAGCCCAAAAGTGGAAAGGAGAAGCACCATTTTGATCAAATTAATCCTGCCCACAAGCGTCAGTGGCAAAGTTTTCCATGCCAAACATTTAGACTTGAGAAGACGAAGGATAGGATACAGATTGTCCTTTAAATATTGGGTAGGGTCAGAGCGTACCACCACACCCAGATACTTAAACACAGAAACACGAATGAGGGGGAAATCTGGGAAAACAGCAATATTTCATAAAAGCTTTAAGATAATAATATCATTTAGAAAACCTATTTTTATTTTAACAGTTGGTAATACTGAGATAAAGGTCCTTGTTTGGGCACTGTTATGGAAATTCTCTTGGTTCAACGCACAAATCCATGCCGCACTAAACTGCGCCAAAGTATGTCAAACACAAAGAATTTCCCCCTTAAAAGCACAGTTGTATTACGCGCTTTTGTGCAAGGACTGGAAGTACCCCTTGCCGAGTCATGTAAAGTTAGGACACAGGAGACAGGTCTTGCTTGCTTGCGAGTTCCATGCTTAGAGTCAGCACAGGTATGTGTTTATTGTTTTATAGCTGCCCAACAGGAAGTGATGTCAGGCAGGAAGTGGTCTCACACAGCAAACCAGGAAGTGATTTCAAACAGGAAGTGATGTCAACAACCAGCAAACAATTTCAACAACCAGCAAACAGGGAGTTTATTGTATAAGCTTCTGTGCACATTGCCCAGGCATATTTCACTTTTGTCATCGGTTAAAATAAGGCCTGGGGAAAAAATTTGCATCCAGCAACAGTTACCAAATATGCCCTTTGAAAAAAAGCACATGCAGCTTGTTATCACTGTAATGCATGAGGACACGGAAAGGCTATAAAGAGGCTGCAGGACATATGCAGCATTGAAATGTAACAAAGGATGAAAAAATGTAACCCTCCCCACACAAATACATTCCAGTTCTTCAAGATACAGAGTACTTTGCTACCCACATTACATGTTTACATCTACTTTAATAGACTTGCCAGTGCCTCCAAGCCCTATACTAATATTTCCCTATGCAGTTTGCAAGCAGCACACATTATGCTGTCTATCACAGATAAAGCACATTCATAATATGGCTGTTATGACGGTTTTATAGTAAAGGAATTGGATTATCCAAAACCCCCCTTATTGGCCCTTCTATGCCAGCTGTTCAAAGTTCAAAGACCAAGCAGTGCATTATGGTCACAAATAATTTGGTTTGAGGAACTTTCTGATTAATTTGCTGGGACCGCAAATTTTGAGCCTGCTGGATCCACCACGAACAAATGGTAGCAGCGAACCTGAACCCCATCCCTAGAAAACAGCAACATGTGAATTAAGAACTCTGGCATAATAAAGAAACTGTCAGAATGCCTTGATTTATAAACATGCACCGTAATGTGGTGACTGATTATGCTGAGCGCGGCTGGAGCTATTGTAGTTCTGTTGTTAGATACACAGATACATCACGTATGCCTCCCATGTCCTGACTGTCTCCAGATAGCAAGCACAATGCAAAACAATAGAACATTACAACAATAAAATTTATAAATCTATTTGTGTGGCTGTGATGTAAAAATGCTTTGAAAAAGACACTCAAGAGCAAAATATTCTAACACTTTATCCACAGAGAATGATGAAGGGGCACATGCATTGCACTCCAGTTCTGACAACAGGATTGTGAACCATCGTATACTGACAGAAGATTGTTTTAACATCTGACTCCCTCAAGTCTCAAAATGTCATTGTTATTCAGACAGCACATTTGAACAAATCTAGCTTTGCAAACCGTAGTGTGAAATTACTTAAATCTATTGATTACAATATATTTCTTAGGGTGAAATGTGCTCAGAGGCAGCCGTCTTCCATTTTCAAAATAAAAAATAGAATATTGAATGGGCGCATTGGCTGAAAATACATACTTTATGGTAACAATAAACAAACAAAACAACAGGAGAACAGCACTGAGCTCAAGAGGGTTTATGAATAATAAAAGCACAAAAGATATACATTTAGGTAATACTGCAAAATGTCATTTCAAAAACACTGCATCTATTGGATAACCCCTCTCCATCCTTCCTTATTATGCTTCCCCATGTGTTCATTTGCTTTCATGGACAGCTGCCAGCAGTTTCTATGCTGCATGACTGCAAAACCACTGCAGGATTTCCTAAAGCACAGATTTGCTGGCATTAGAGAGAACTGGCAGAATAATGCTCTCATTTTGTGCACTGTACTTCTAAGAATATAAATAGTGCATCTGAAAATATGCAGGCTCCCTGCAGTACATCCTTGGGATTCATAGTTTGTCTCCAGCACACACATTATGAAATTAACCTTTCAGAATGAACCTCCATTTCTTATTATTTTAATTTACATCCTTTTTCTTTCTTTTTTTTTTTTCTTTAGAGGGCTAGACTAGTAATAAGCTGATTTAAAAAAAAAAAAAAGGTTTTAAAGCTCAGCTCCAGCGAAAACCTACTTTTTACTTTTTGATAGTATGGAGAATACTCAGAATCTTGGAAAGGTTCGAGTCCCTGTCTCAGTGACACCCACAAGGTAAAAAGCTGCAATAAAGGCCCTACACCTTCTCTATGCTACTTTAAAAAAAAGTTTTTTTATTTTTGTTTGTGTCTTTGATGGAGACATGTCTTCTCAATTCCTGCACAAATGACAGATGGCCAAACATTTAACCATTGTTTCAAGACTAAGAAGAAAACATTTTCTAGAGTTGAACTTTACCTACCAATTTGAAGAGTAATTCCACTTTTGTTGAGAAAAAATCAATCTTCTCTGGGTGAACTGTGTACATTTCAAGGATTTTAACTACCTGCTTCTGTTCTGAAGAATAAACTGTTGTTTGCAATGTGTCCTTTCCAAACTGATTCCTGAGTGGAAGGGTCTGAGTTCATTATTATCAGCTAGTGGGCTTCCTGTGTGGTAATGAGGGAAGTTGCAGTACCGGCATCCCTTTAGTAGTAATTAACCCTTAGGGAGTATCTCGCCAAAAATGAAATTCCTTTTGAAAGGGATGCTAAAAACTATACTTGTAAGTGCAATCTTCTGGGGCAATCAGTCAGCCAATCACAGAAAGTGGCATTTCTGGGGTATACACCAATTGTGTACAGAATGCCTCCAGGTCACCATATTGCATAGAATTTTGTTGACAGATTTAGAACATTACAGCAGTTACAGTTTTAAATGGAAATGTCATTTTTAATAACATTCAATTACAAAATGGCTTGTGCAACAAATATGTGTGCTACGATTTTTTCATTTTTAGATTTTTAAAGTACAGTTACCCTTTAAGCTAAACCATATACTTTAATGCCCACAACGTGCTTCTCATTAGAAATGCAGTCTCTTTTCACCTAATTTTGTTCTGGACAATGCCCTCATCATCTTCCTGTGTGATCTATAAAAACAATTGATGGGTATTTTCACATGTTGCATTTCAAAGCTCTTCAGAAGGTAAGGCCATCAGCAACTCAGCAGATGTTTATACTTGGGCAACCAGGCATTCCACATGAATGCTAGGATGAAAATTCCAGTTCTTTGTTACAAGATTGTGTTCATGTTATGTTTCATTAGAGAGATAATCTGAAATTAAGTGAGAGAAATTGAATGTTTCCATAAGAAAGATAATGTAAAATCAGAGAATTAATAGGTTGTTTAAATATATTAATTTTGATACAAATAAAACAAAGTAAACTGGAGCCACACTGAATATCCAATCAGATTCTTCGCTGCCTCTGAAGGATGAAGCTGCTATGGGCTCACTTTTGCTCCTGTTTTATTTGAGCCAGTAAATCATTCCCTATATTCTTTTCAGAATGAATTAGCAAAATGCCCAAACACAGCAGGATTGCCTATTTCTTATGCTATTCTATTTTGCAATTTTGTTACAGCAAAGCCTAGTTTTCATTTTAATTCTTCAATTAGATCTTGATCAACATCGTTCTGACAACTGTCAGTTTAATTATGACCCATCAAAATATACAATTGCAGTTAGGTGAAAAGGAATGTTCAGGATATACTATGGCTTTCCACCACCACTTTGACATATTTCTTCGATGTATTTTGCTTGAGTGGAATGGTTATTATTCTGTCTATAAGCAGTTGCGAGGCCAGGCAATTTGTAGCAAACCCTCTGGCAGACCGTGTAGAAGACTAGGGGCTCTCTGGACAGTTTCATCCTTATAGCCTTATTAAATATTAATAGTGATAGTCTAATCCTCACATCTCCCACAACGATCGCATACACATACATGAAGCAAAGCATACAGTACCATCTGGAGATATGGTAGCAATTTGTCTCTTGGGTTCTAGAGGCAGCAATCATTATTTTAAAAATAAAATATCCAATGCCCATCCCATCTAAATTTCATCCTAATAAGTGGCTGAGCATACCATAAATTAAGAATACCTTTGGATGAATTACTTAAAGTGACCCTGTCGCTATAGAGTAGCTTCCAGAAGAAGCTATCACTATAAAAGAAAAGTATAGGCTTAACTTTCCTATTGCTGCACTTCTGAGAAATGGTTACAGCTGACTTGTCTCACACTGTTTGAAGGATACGGCTTCCTGAGTCTGGGTCCACTTATTTACAGCGTTTCAAAGTATTGAAGCCAGACAAATAACTGTTTTAAAGGAGAACCAGCGATGATAGCCCCCTATTTTTTGAATGACAGGGTCACTTAATATGAATTCAATTGAAAATAACTTGTATTCATGTCAATATCCTATCATGTTCAGGGGAATTTAAAAAGATAGATCTTCTCCTTCACATAAATGGTATTGAAAGTGACCACAATCAGTTCATGTTTAGTCAGCACACTCCTTATATACGTAGGCATTTTAAAATATTTACATGTTTTCTGCAGGTGTTTCTGCAGGTATTATTGTTAGATCTTTAAAAAAAAACAAAACATTTATTTGGATGAAATGTAAATAGTTTATATTTTATCAAATAACTAATATTAAGAGCCAATTGACACCAATGCACTTCATTCTGAATGACACCCCATTGCACATTTTCAGCAATGCAGGGCAATAAACTAACACACATTGACAGGTGCTGGCGAAAATGCTGCAAGGGAAATCTTTGGTCTGTTGTGATGCTTTGGCAGCCCATCAAATGAATGAGCTGCCCTAACATTACATACATTAATGCTTTAATTGCACCACAGAGGACCAGTCTGGTGTGAATTGGTCCTCAAGGACCACTAAAACAAAAGGTTAACTTATGTGAAAGCACTATAATTAGTGTCAGCTATCTACAGTATGTAAAAGTATGTATAGTTGTGAAGGAATCATGTTTTCAGATATGTGAAACACAGTTTTATATTCACAGCCTAGGCACCAAAATGACAGCCTACAGTTTTCTTCCAAAAGCTTAGACAGTCAATGGCTTGTTAAAAAATATAGTTCTCAATTACATTCACTTTATATAACTTCTGGTTTGAAAAAATGCAACATTTTAACCCATAAATGTTGACAGAAAGATCTTAAAAACAGCCCCCAATCCTATTTTTCTCTGACAATTCAGAAATACTACTTCATGACATTATTTTAAAAGGCTCTGGTCTGCTAGCAAGCCTTTCAAAGTTCTATCGGTCCATCTGAAATACAAAATGGGATGGCATTTCTATGCATGGTGCAGAGAAATTGCTGTTGGGTATGTCAAGATAGGAACAAACGTGTGATGAAACATTTATTGCTGCATAGAATAAGTGTCAAGAGGAAAAAGCTTTTTTACGTAAACAACATTAAATCAAGAGCAATCAAAAGGTTACGACCAGCATGAAAGAAAAAAATTATATTTTTTCCTCCGTTCCTAGGTAACTAAAAGGAGTCTAATCAAATGCATGTCAGGTGTTGGGTTCACTGTCCAGAACATTTCTGCATTTGTGCTGATGCGTCCATACATCTTGTTCAAAAACACTTACAGAGTGAAAAAGTAAAAACTAAATCAGGCACTTTAGTGTGTTTTCCACTTAAGTACAACCTTTTTATATTTAGACATAGTACATTCATGGTTTAAAAGGAGATTCAAAGTTCTTAAAAGGAGATTCAAAGTAAACTCACCTTGCATAAAATAAATAGATATGAGTCAAATGGGTGCTACAGCTATACCTATTGGTGTTTACTTTATGCTTTCCCCATTGAAGAATCGATAAACAAGTCCAGCTTCACAGTTATCATCTGTTCTCGCTGGGTATCGACCATATAGTGCTTAGTATGTGTAGCAGGTAAAAAACAAAACAAATAAAATGTCTGTTAGTAGCATGGGTGTCTGCACTTTTTAAATGCGTAAATACATTTTTCACGCAACATCCTATGAATCTCCATATTAATTTATGATTTTAAAAATACCTTCTTTTATATAGAGCAATGAAGCACAACATTCACAGAACTACAATATTTATTGATTCACGGTAAGAAAAAACACAATAGCTTGGGAAGATCATTTTTGACACGTACTGTATACACCTGAGTGTTTAGGGTGTCTAAAACATTCATGATTATTTAACAAAGTACTGCAAAGTGCAATGACAGTATGCATCCTAATTAGATCATTGCAAACAGATTTCAGGTTACAGTTTCTTAGTACAAGAAAAGATAAAGGTGAACTCTGCTTTCCGTGGGTTAGCGCACTCTGCACCTAGTCATTGCATTTTGCATTACCTGATGAAAAAAGCCTCTTAAGTTCCCAGTGGCTGATGGGTATGCAAGTCCATTGTGAAGTCTAGATTTCTAGACACCGCAGAGCTCTCACCTATAACCTTTTCATTACAATCTTTGATGACTGTGGAGTCCACAATTTCACTGAAATGTTTGTTATATATTTAATTTCCCCCTAAAAATAATAATTGCTTACGCTATAAGACTGCACTTTATTTTAGTTTGGAATAAAACCAAACCTTTGATGTTTTCTCCATACACCAACAGTTTGGTTGTGCTTTGCATACAGTGCAATGATATATATCTTCACTAGGAAACCTTCACCAGTCAATTTGCATTTAGAATTCCAAAGGTCTTTTTGGAGTGTTTTTCACTGCGCAGATTTGAAAAAGCCCCTGCACAATGTAAACATTTTACAACACCCTACTTACTCTTTAGTAGAGATGCCACATACAATAGTGGTTTCACTATTATATTTCCCCCCAGCTTTCGAATGTGTTTTAATACTATTATTATATATATATATTTGAGTCACCTCAATAAGTAGTTGTTTGATGCCCTTGCCCTCTCTTTTTAGTTTTTATTTATCTGTTCTTCATACATGTGCATATCAGCTATTAAGGGAACAGAATATTTCTGCCTTAATATATTTAAGTTCCATTATTTTGTACTGTATGTAAATGTTTAATGGATAATCTACTCACCAAGGTTCTTTAAACTACAGGATGATTTTTAAGGTCATAATTAATGGAAGAGAAACTACTTTGTCAGAAGATGGAGACTTTGACAGACACATGCAGCAATGCAATGCCATTTTAAAGTGGACTTGTCATATACACATACAAAATATACTAATATCTGAACATATAGCTAAACATATTTTTTTTGTTCAAATGTGACCTTTCCCAGTACCTATTAGGGATAAGTGAAACTGCCTAAGTTCTATCCACAAACAGTTTTGTACATCTCTCACAAACTTTGAGGTGAACCCCATTGAAGTCAATGGGGGGGGGGTGAATCCTGTTATTTAACTATGACCTTTTGTAAATGCTAATAAGCAAGTAATTGCCAAATAAAAGGCCTGGAAAGCTGGGCACTACCATGCAGGATGTGTACTAATGCCTAAACAAATGAATCTTTTTTTTTTTTTCCTAAGCAGAATTGTCATCTTTCTATAACTCCTCCAACACACACTAACAATATGAATAAAATGATTTGTGTTTCTGCCTGGAGATCCGACTTGTTAAAGTATTACCCTTAATTAGAAATGCACTAACAATATGGCTACTGTGAGCCCACCTTTTTTTAAGAAAGGATGCTGGGTTATCTTTTCTTCAAATGATTAGGCAAGGGCTCTGCACTGTATTATAGGTTGTTCCTTATTTCTGGAAGCGAACCTTTAGATGTTTAAGCCAACGGTTCATGATTTGTGAACTTTGCAAACCAATGGTAACGGCGAACCTGAACCTCATCACTAATGCTTACAAGTCTACTAGATTAGATAAGTGAATGTGTGCATAGGGGACATGGTAGGAGGAATAGTCATTGTTAAGTCTACTGACCTTATGGATCTGGGAGCAGTTACTGACTTTGAACCCCTGGTTGTGACATGCACAACACACTGACTTTTACTGTACATTCTCTTTTCCCTAACACAATTAAAATTGATTTAATTTGCAGGTTTACTGGCTCTGTCACAATGAAGTTGAAGCACTTTAGATGCTGCATGAGATCAGAACCAGGAAAAAGGCTTATGTACATTCTTGCTACATCCAAGTTGATGCCATAAGGCAGGGCAAAGTAAAATTACTGTAAAATGTAATAACCAGATGTTGTATTGGTGGATACTTCTAGTGATTCGCAAGCAAGCAAGCTGGATGGTCCCTCAGAAGCATTTGAAACACTGTCATTTGGGTTGGTTTAGTAAAGGAGTAGAAAATGTCTGACACTTTCCGATTCTCTCATCTCACTACAAGTCTACCAAACAGAGTCTACCTAATAAAGTGCAATCGACATTATGCAGTTTCTGTTGCTGTGAAAAAGTCACAATACTCTTGGTAGCTACAGAAAAAGGGGTTGATTTACTAAAGACTGATAGCATGTTAACTTTGCAAGGGCATTTCCTCTAACTTAATGAATGTGGTGAGAATTCACTTTATAAACAAAACCCAATCATAGCTAAGGAAAATTTAAGAAAAACAGTGTTTTTGCTGGCATATGATTGGACACTGGAAGTCAGCAGAGTGTCACCTAATTCACTAAGGTAAGGGAAAATTCTCTTGCAAAGAAATAATAATCTTTTCAAAACAGTCTATTTCCCTTTAGTAAATCAACCCCTATGTGACATGTGTCTAGACTTTAGATTACATAAGGAAGAACAGGAACAGCTATTTTTATTCATTAAAATAGAGTTACCGTGTCACTAAAAATAATAAACTGCTTTGTCAATGTTGACATATGGAGTATTTAGCCATATGAAATGGGAATTTTAGCAATAGGTCCCCTTTTATAGTAGAGTTTTTATTTTCCATGAAGTCTCCTTCAAGAACAAAACTAAAGAGTGTTGAAGTAAGTACAACAACTGAATTGCAAACAAAACTGTTCATACAGATAGTAAGCAGAAAATATGACAACAGAAAGGAGCTTACTTATGGCAAAGACTGTCCAAATGTTCTCTGTATACTACAGATCAATCAAGGAAATTCTCCAGAGAGCTCTTTGTGTACTGCTCTGTTCTAACAATAGGAATAATACTTTTGTTCGGCAACTGGAAAACTTAGATAGTAAACATTTTTTTGTTTTTTTTTAGAAAGAAACTGCTAATTAAATTCTGTTGCAAATATTTGTATAAATCACATGTGATACATTAAGATAACTAGAAATACACTCAAATGCAACAGAAGACATTGATCTGTAAATTAATTGAGAAAAAAGCATGGTTCGCTGGTACAAAATCTAAACAGACCCCTTGTATCTCAGGCATTTTTTTATTGGAAAGAAACTGAACCACATTTTCAATTAAAGTATATACAGTATTTTTTTAACTTTAATAGTTTTTTTTTATTTTAAGATTACATAACAAACATTTTACATCAACAATTACATATTAAAATGACAGCACAGAATTAAAAAAAAAAAAACAACAACAAAAAAACACCCACAAAAACCAACATTATACAATTCCTCAAGATACCAATGTACATATCATACATTCCTACAGACCATACTAATATCAGACAGATCAGATATTATAAACAGACTCCCTTACTATATTCAATCCATTTATCCCACATTTTACCACATTTATCCATATTACCTCAGTGCTTAAACATAATTCCCTTGAATCCAACCACTTGATCTAATTCCTTCTTCCATTCCTCCACTGTTGGAGGTGCTACTGAAATCCACCTAGAGGCTATACTACGACGAGCAACAAACATTGCCCTCGTTATAGCCACCTTCGTATATTACTCCACCTTTAGGGGTCCAAAAATGCCCAAAATACATAACATTAGAGTATTACAAATATGAACTCTAAAAGCTCTATTTATTATGTCCAGTGAGTCCAGTGAGTCCAGTGAGTGAGCCTGGTTCAACCCCACATTTTGGACATTTAGAATTTTCCCTGAATCCTATCTTATATAGGAATTCACAGGTCCGGTATGTTCTATGTACAATATAAACGCCTCCCTCCATAGGGAATCGTCTAATGGGCCCACATCCAGTTCCCAACCCGCTTTACATTTCATAGGTGATTTAATCAGAGCCCCAGGTAATAAGCTTGAGTACATCTTTGAAATCAATCCTCTTGTCGTAGTTGCATTAAAGAGTTTATCTATGTCCATATTTATACTGAAACAAACCCCTCGGACGCCTGGGTGTGCCATAAGCGCATGTCTTGAAAAACACTAGAGCAGCCAGGCCACCTTTTAGAGAGAAGGGTTAGTAATGGCAGTGTTAATACTTCTGCATGTTTCCTTTATTACATACCATGCATGGAAAAAGCTATATCACATTTGCTGATGTATGTATGTATGTATTTATTTATTTATTTGTGTATGTATGTAATACTCAGGAGAATGATGCAGCACAGTATACATACAGTATTTAGCAAAACTGCTTTTTATAGTTTTGGATAGAAAAGGGAAGAGTTGGAACTCTGATCTGTTTGAAACTAGCAAAAAAGGAAAGGAAAAATATGCAAAACAACAAAAGTGGGCACCCATTACACTTTCAAGCTAGCCAGAAAATAACCTAACTAATCTGTTTCAAACTAATCAGGTTAAAAAAAAAGAGGTTTTTGTTACATGTATTTGCAAACACACATGGAAACCACACTTACACCTACTAAGTGTGGTCTCTAACAGTAAACTTTCTCAGTTCCCAGCTATAGGACTTATAAAGCTTTTTTCCTCACTTAGACGGCTGTGTACAGAACAGGAGCCTTTATTAAAAGATTTACCCTTGCCCCCAATTCTGGCGACAACCATAACATTTAGGATGTACATTCACTTTCTGTCTTGGTGATAATGATAGCCATGGTTAAAAGATAGGAGAAATCATTAAAAATGTAAAAGAGGTTCTAACCATTCTACAATCTATCCAAAACCGCTAATGATATGCTTTAAATAAAACTGGCATGCAATGAATTATAGTAACCTACTCATTAATTAAAAAAGGAATCAAAAAGTTTAAAAAACAGAATAAAAACAAAGCAAATGTTATCATGGCACATGAGAAATGCTTTATATTGTTTAAGAAGAACTCCGGACAAACATTTTCTTAACCCTTACAGTGCGGGGGTAGTCACACTCGTTTTGGTTAAGGTGCAAAAATAGCAAAGTTATACTCAGCTGATCCTCAGAGCTGGCTGGCTGTTAGAGTTGTCCTTACAGCCTCTCCCCTCCTCCGCTCCAGGGATCTACTGTCCTGTGAATCATCATGTCCTATACACTGTATATTAGATGTGAGGACACCAAGATGTGCAGCATAGGAGGAGACAGGCTGCAAGGACCTCTGTAACAGCCAGCTGTAAGGATTGAGTTAGTGTGCCTTTGTTATTTTTGCACCCAGGCTAAAACAAGCACTTAACCCTTGCAGTACAGAGGTAGTCCCACTGCAAGGGTTAAGAAACATTTTGCCTGGAATTTTTCTTAAGACACAGACATTGTAAATATAGCGTAATGGTTATCCCTGACACATGGAGGCTGATTATGTAACGGTTTAAAATCTTCACTCAGTACAGTGTGTGAATATTCACTTTAATTACAATCATGCGGAAAGCGGATTTCAGTTCACCTTGAAAGCCCAATCATGTGCAGAGGAAGTAAGTAAACATGAATTTTTTTTTCATGCAACTGGACAATTGATGTAAATACTCACAAAATGTGTTGATTGAAGATTTTCAATTGCTTTAATAAATCAGCCACAAAGCATAAGCTGAAATGAGATGGAGAGTCTGACAGGTCCCATGAAGTGAAATGCAGAGAACCACAAAGTGAATCAGTAGTGCATGGTCTGAGTAGTTCAGTGAACCAGGTATGCTGCTTTTGCTACTTGTGGATCCCTCTGAAAGAGGAGAGAAGAGTGTTCGTACCATGGTCTGATTTTAACTGGCCCAATGTATTGTAGAGGCAGCAACCCAGGGAGCAAATGCCTCCCTGCTCCCCAGGAACAGTCCACCCCTGAAGATTTATCTGTATAAGATACAGGCAGAAGGAGGAAAACAAAGTATGAGCGCTATGATGAGCTCAGAAATATTTACTAACAGCTTACAGCAGACCTAGGCATTTTACGGCCCCTGGGCCACATCTGGCCCAGTCTGGACACAGACCAAGTGTTGTTCTGTCTGAACCACAGTCACTGACCTGCACCTCCAGGGCTGGTGGATCCACTGCCAACCACCGCAGGGTCCCCTCTTCACTCGTTGGTTGCTAGGACTCGGTCCAATTACTGATTATCAATACCTTTTTTTAGGGTCACATGAAAGTTTTTCTAAAACAATACAGACTAATAATTTAGGATCGCCAGGGCCAGTTGCAGCTGCAACTGCTGTGACCCTGGTAGCTCTGCCACTGGCTCCAAGCTGTAGAGTGACTACAAATCCCAGCAATACATTATACAGCAATGCAGTATAATATGAAGCTACATAGTCTGTGTTGCTCACCAGAGCTGTGTGGCATCTCAGGAGGCTGTGTGGGGTCTGACCAGGGCTGTTACAGGGTCTCAGGAGGCTGTGTGGGGTCTGACCAGGGATGTGCACGGTTTCACCAGAGCTGTGCAGGGTTTCACCAGGGCTGTGCAGAGTCTCAGGAGGATGTTCGGGGTCTCACCAGGGCTGTGTGGGATCTGACCAGAGATGTTCAAATTCTCACCAGGGCTGTGTGCGGTCTCACCAAGGCTGTTCAAGGTCATACCAGGGCTGCATATGTTCAAGTTCCCACCAGGACTGTGTGGGTCACACTAGGGCTGTGCGATCTCACCAGGGCTGTGTGCAGGTCTACCTGGACTGTGTGGGTCACATCAGTGCTGTGCAGTCTCACCAGGGTTGTGCACCAGTAAGGGCCGGCCTTAGGCCTTCAGGCACCCTGTGCGAGAAAGCTTTACAGTGTCCCTCAGTAACCACACCCCTCAGTGGCCACATTTCTCAAATATCCGCACCATTTAAAGACTCTTATTTTGTTAACCCCAAAAAAACAGATCATAAAGTATAAAAATAAAACTTTTATTCAAAGGTATTAAATCTGTAGTCACAATATAAGTATATAAGTATTCTTATTAAATAAAACAACTGCAGGCAAACAAGTGGTAAACAATGAATGTCAAACTAAAATAGAGTCTATAAAAATAAAGTGTCAGGATGTCATGCAGACCCTTATTTCAAGTAAGTGCATCTAGAAAAGTAAAAATAAAAAAACAGGATATAAAACATAGACTACATGTTAAATTAAAGAATTACTATTTGCCCGAATATATGAAAAATGTATTCAGGCACATAATAATTTGTTTAAGAATGGGCGGCGACCATGTTGGCCACCGGCGCATTCTGCGAATACGTGCCACCATCTTGGAGGTGGGGAGCGTGACTTCACATGACGCCATGCATGCGTGGCATCAGGTGACGTCACACGCCGATATAGGCGCCACCATCTTGGTGTATACCTAGATATACACCAAGATGGCGGAGCCCAACATGTGCGATGTCATATGACGTCATGTGCCCTGCCTCCAGAACACGCCAGTGGCTGAATCCAAAATAGCATACAAATTTGTTTTGTTTGATGAAACTAATGAAAACGTTTTTAGTTTTCGTTCATTTCATCTGAAATTAATTTTTAGTCTTTACACATGTCTAATAATACATGTGTGGGGGGGGTATTTTTCACTTTTTTAAAATAATTTTAAAAAAAATTATTATTTTTTTAATTCTTTTTTATTTTAATTTTGTTTGTACTGTTGGAGGGGCTTTTGGGAAATATTAGGGGTCTAAACAGACCCCTGACTTTTCCCTTTTAAAATAGAAATTATTTTTCTGCAGCCTCTGTTCTAAATGAATGGAAAGAACTCAGTACAGAGGCTTCCCATTCATTCAGAAACTGATGATAGTAAAATATTTACTACAAGCAGTTTGTGAATGGGGAAAAGCCTTCCCCTGGCCCCTGCCCCCCCCCCCCCCCCCTGCAGGCTTCAGCTGACAGTTTCTCTTCGGCATCTGAGGCTGCATGTGAGTCTCACCAGGGCTGCATGAGGGTCTCACCAGGGTTGCATTCAGATCTTACCAGGGCTGCATGTGGGTCTCATCAGGGCTACGTTCGGAGCTCATATGGGGTTTGCATTCTGCATTGTTGTATAATGTATTGCTAGGATTTGTAGTCCTCTATAGCTGGTGGTATTCTGCACTGCTGTATAATGTATTGATGGGATTTATAGCACTCTTAGATAGTGGCATTCTACACTGCTGTATAATTTATTGCTGCGCAATGAACCTCTGTGGTGGATCAGTGTCTTTAGATCCGCTTCTGTGCTCTTTTCTTTTGGTGCGGCGACATCCCTCCTGATCCACCACAAAGGTGAGGCTTGAAATCACTTCATTCAAGTCTCTCCTCCATGTCAGATTATAAGAGGAATCACCGGGAAAATAGAAGTGGCTTCTTAATGAACAAAGTGACACTGGAGGATGAGGCGATTTGAAGCCTCACCTCTGCAGTGGATCAGGGGGGGCACCACCGCCATTTGTATGGAGTACTTGTTCCCAGGTTGGGGTGGGGGGTGGACTCTGACTCTTTGCCCCAGGTGACGGAATGTCTGGCTTCAGCTCTGAGTGTGTCCATGCTTGATTTTCAGAGAAAATCTCAAGATTTGCATATAATTTCAGCTGCCTATATATCTAAGTCTACTGATCATTTTGAAATGCAGTTTTCACTGAATATAATGTTGGCTTCTACATATTCACATCATACGCTCATTTTAATTTGGTGAGGTTTGTGACATGTTTACTCTAACTTGTGAATTTCAGTAAGTGATACAATAAAAGTATAAAAAAATTTTGCCAGAATGTATACAAGAGCTTTGGAGAATAGTGTTGGAGAAAGTAGCCTTGGAAATAGATAAGGCATGTGTAGTTAAAGAAAAAAACACTTTCAATTCTATCAAACTTGAAAACATTAATAAAAAAAGTAATTTAATATTAAATCTTTTTCTGGGGGCCTGAAAGATCATTATAGCAGACAGAGAAATTGAGGCAGCCATCTTGGGAGTAGTAAGCAAAGCAGTGGCATACTGTTTCATACAAGGTTCTCATCTACACTAGTTTCCCTTTATTTGCTTTCAAGAAAGTTTATTTCACAATATTAAATTTTGAAGACATGCATTCATTTCCTTCATCTTTAAAGATTTATACAGCTAGTAAATGAATTATGGAAAAGTATTAAAAACTTAATTTAAAATAAGGTTATTTTCAACTGCACTATTAGAGAAATGTTAACTACAGATGATAACACTAAAACACTCTGGGGACTCTGCTTGATATAAAATTGTACTAGGCAATTAGTTGTGAAGTCTCATGTACATAGATCTTTCACAGGGGAATGCAAGAAAATTCAGATATAGAGATGAGCAAGGTATTAAAAACTTCATCTGCCAGTGATTCACCAAATCCAGTACAGTTATCTGTCCTGTCAGGCTTACATACCCATCAGTCTGCAAGATTATGGCCACTGAGTTTATCTGCCAGTCTGTCAGCTTTTATGCTGCTATGCCTCTTTTGCACTTTTAATGTTTAAAACTCAACTCTGGGTAAAAAAAATTAAAACAAAATCAGCCTCTCTCCCTTTGTACCTACAAAATCTGTGTTTTTCTAACCCTTGAACAACATTAAACACATACCTGAATCCACTTTTACATGATCTTTGGGGAGCCTCTTCCTGTAGTGACTGGCAGTCTGCAGCTACTCTCTGATGTCTTCACTGTTCATGGTAACCAATCTTGTGTTTGCCCTTTGCCTGTCATCAATGCCGAATTTTAAAGGACCCGGTATAGACCCTGTGATGGGCCTTTCTGACAACCAGTGGGCCATTAGGAAACAACGTTTGTGCTGCAGACTTGACCCTTCTCCACTACAGACAAAGAATAAGAGAAATAAAGGAGACTGGGGCCTGGTGTTCTTGGGGCACTTTTTTAAATAATAACTATAGCATAGGAACTAGGGTGGCGCCTCAACATGAGGGTGCCTTGCCAGGTTAATTTTTTTGGTCAATGATATCACCTGCTACGCCCCTTTGTTTACATTCTGATGTGAGGTCCAGAGCTATTCATTTGGTGATAGTCATCAGTCAGTGGGCTTCGTTCACTGTTATTGATGATCTGAATAGCTGGAAGATGTGATTAGTGAATGTACCTGCAAATTGAATCTGAGCAAGTTGATCCATCACTGCCAGGTGCCACCAATAACTTAAATATCACTCTTGAATGGACTGGTCCATTAAGAATTAAACACAAAGCCCCCTTCCACCCTTGAAATGTAAACTGTAAATGTTTTTTTTTTTAGTCATCTTACCAGTTCACTTCACTGCCTCAGATGAAGCAGTCTGACTTCTTATCCAAAGAATTGATTTACCAAAGAATAATATTCTCGATAATTCTAATAATCTCAAATATTCTCTTATTATAATACACAGGGGAATTTTATAAAATATTATTGCATTTCTGAACTAAGCGAAGATTAAATTCACCAAACAAAATTATTCAATTGGTAAATAACCCTGAGGAAAGAGTAAGCTGAGAAGAAACTCACCATATGTTTAGAAATCTTGGGGATTCTCAGGTTCATAATTCTGTCACTCACTCAAGAGGTTAATGAAAACAAGAGGGTCAATTTGTTCTGTAAATGTTCTGTAACTCTGCGTTTCCCAGGTCAAAGGAAAACCAATGCATTTATTACTACCCAGGCAGTTCTTTAAAAATGCAAGGTAACACTGCTGTGACTATCTTGAGCTTTAAGTTTAAGAGATTTTTTTGCTGCAACACACATCTGGGCCTTCAACACTCATCTAGAGACAAAAGTCTCTGAACTGATGATACATTAACAATCCTAAAGTAAACTTTCTCCGATATACACTAATGTAAAAATGCAATCAAACGTTATGGAGAGCACGCACCACTGTCTGAATCAATGGGGGTGATTTACTAACCTAAACACACGCACGCACTAGGTGCGTGTGATTTTTACACAGCAAAACGTATTTATCAACCAAACAGTCTCTAAAAGCATATTTCCACTAATGCCATATATGGAAAATTCATGCACATGATGCATATATAATGCTGCTTCACAGTTTAGACAAAAATGGTTATCTCATGCATTTACATTCCTGCATTCATCAACGCAAGCAACACAACATAGAGCTTATTTACACAACATCACCTTGCAAATTTATGCAGGGCTTTGCACACCACACCTGCTGGGTGTGTACACACTACAAAGGTGTTTAGATTCCACCCATAGATCATGCTGGGAGGGAACACACTACAGAGGTGTATACATGTTCATGGTGTGTTTATAAGGTTAGTAAATCAACCCCAATGTCTTTCAGTCTGTGCTGAAGCAAAAGTAAACATCACATCTCAGGTGTACTGGGTATACAGTGAAGTAGTTTTGTATACATCTAATACACCCATAAGAACCTCAACCATAAAATAAAATATGAATGGGGTGTGCAGGAGAGAGAAATATTGTTCTATGATGTACAAAATTAAATGTAAGCTCAGAGCTATAAATAAACGAATGCTCATAAAGCTATAAGAAAACTGAACAATAAGCACACCCTGCAGTACTATCCCTGTTAATGTGTAGTCTGGGGCCTATAGTCCTACAGTGATTTCTTAATCATCTTATAGCTGGAAGATGGTCATAGTCCTTAGAGGCACATCTGACTGCCCAAGGATATTTTTGCACAATCTAAACATCAGACTTGTATCACCCAAACATGTACTACAGATGCCGATGAATGGAGGCTGAAAATCAAAGCACAATATCTTTAGAGTCAGATTATCTTGGGGGAAACAAGAGCAAATGCCTAGGCTTATACAAGAAGTGATTTTCACCTAAATCGACCTGCCAGTCCCTTAGGGCCTGATGTATAAAACTGTAGAAAGGAAATCTGCAGAAATGTGGAGCATTCATCAACAAAAGTTAAGTTTCATCTTTCTTTCAACCAGAAATGAAAGAAGGAACTTGATTGGCTGTTTTAACCTTTCTGTCTGTTTTTCCAGATGTTTTGCTTAAAGTTAATTTCCACCTTTGTAAGCGATTAGCATTTATAGTGGTAATGAAGAGGTGCAGTGATGATGTATATGTGTGCACATTTTCATGACTCACATTGCAGGCTTTGTTAATTTTTTAATGAAAGTTTTATTAGGCCTGAAGCCTAAAAAATACATATTTGATTAGATTCTCTACTGAGACAAGACATTGTTACTAAGATTTTAATGGCAGCAAGCCAAAACAAGACACACAGATTTGTTAACCTTATTGAAAATGTTGTCTTATTTACTTATCTTATGTTGTCTCATCTCCACAGAAAATATGTACAAGCAATGAAACTGTGATTACACCAGAGGGACGAAGCTATTCATAAAGGAGATGATACTCTTACTTTCCAAATTTCAAGCACAAAATAAATTATTGACAGCCGTTCTATAAAAGGGTACAATCCCTGTACAAGGCAGAACTATTACTGGCCACAATGGCTGCAATAAACATTATTTTATCTTTTACTATGGTCTTTGCAATGTATTTTTGTTCATATTTCAAATACACCAATTTTTAGCATCCTATTACAGAAAAACTATGGTAAAATGTCAAGCTGAAGTTTAATTTATGAACTTTAGACACTACATGGAAGTAGTTAAGACAAAAAAATACACTGTGATGATATTACTCTCAGCCTCACCATTCACAAAGATTTTCTAGCTCAGAGGAAAACAAGAGACTGAGAGTGATCGTCACTGGGGCTAGTTACTGCCACAGTTAAGCCTTTACACACACAAAAGGTAGCCAACACTGCGTGTTTTAATATAAACATGCACTATTCGCAGCATCTGTTGTAGCAATTCTGGCCTTTAGAAAATGTCTGTGAAACTCACTGCCACGCCCAGACAGGAATGCAAAGAGTTTAAAATATAGTAGCCTTATTCAAGGAGGCAATAATCTCTATAAACTGGGATTAGAACATTCATAGATTCAGCTTGCTGATTTTTAAATATAATTTCAATGGCAGAAAAGAAAAATAGTGCAAAATATATTTACAGAAAAGATAAAAGTCAGTCTTCAGATTTTTCAGTGACTTAAAAGAATGACTGAAAAATCAGTCAAGCAAAACAAACGACAAACGCACTCAACAATTTGTTACCAGTTATACAGTAAGGTGCACACACAATGGGCTTTAAACAGTAAAACAGTAGAAAGGCATCATGGCACATTCACAAACCAGCATGTAAAACAACTTGTCTCACCACTAAGGATAACAACAGAGGTTTGGATACACGTCTTCTGCAGAGGATGTGAAAGCCACACTGCCGCGCCAAGGCACCTCTTATAGTGCGGTCCTAACTCTAAACTATGAGAGTCTCCATCTTGGAGCACATGGGGGCAGAAGATTTCAAATTGGGTGCAGGTTTGTCAGGAGGACGCCCAGCCTCCTTAAAAGCACAGAAACACACAAGGGATCCCGCACATCCCAATGGCAGCTGAGAAACCCCATGCGTCGCTGCACCAAATCGGTCAAGCAAAACAAACGACAAACGCACTCTGACATTTCAGGACCGATCAGCTGTTTCAGGGCAGATCAGTTCTCCTGCACATACGATCTGCGATGCTGATCTGCCTTGGAACAGCTGGGAAAGCTCTGGAATGCTTCACCTATTGGCGGTCACACATTCCACCGCCGAAAAACTGGGCGGGATTACGTTAAAACGTGTGACCATGTCACCTGTCACACATTCTAACGTAGTCACAACCTTTGATAGAACACCGCCATCAGGGGGGTATGGCCGGTACTCATGTGGAGGGTCTGCGGGTCCTCTTACATGGGTATCAACTGTACCGGGGGCGGCATGGCAGAGGTGACAGGGGAGCGGGTGGAGGAGGCCGGGCCCCAGCAGCAGCAGGTAAGAAGAGTTGGAAGGAGGTACAGGCAAAGGGATCCCGACGACCAGACCAGCACACCAGCGACCCTGCCGAGCCCACCATAGAGAGTCTCAAGTGGGCTATGCAGGATCTATGGTGTGCTCTGCAGGGTCTCAGGTAAGTCCAGCACGCTACTGCAACATTAGAGACCGCTGGGGGGGGGCGGGGCCAGTGTGATCCCCTCCCGGCCCCTCCCCGCGTCTTGGGAGGGGGGCCCAAGATAAAATCTTGCACCAGGGTCCTTTGATTATTAGGTCCGCCACTGGTCAAACACGAGCAGATTCACTGCAATTACTGTATTTGGTTAAAAGTCACTAAAAGAAAATTATGTAAGCCTTCTGCAAATGAATTACCATAGAATAGACACAGATTAGCTGATATAAGTTTCTTTGCTACTTTGGATTCCTTAATTTTAAAACTTCTTTTGCGTCCATGAAAACATGGTGTCCAAAGTTTTCTATGAACTGATTGTATTACAAATTCATTTGCAATGTTGAAGTCACATAATGTTCGCTGCAGTGATTACATTGAGTGAATACTCTCACGTCTCCGCGTCAACTGCCTAATCATAGAGTACCGAGAGAGTGAATTTGCCTGCTGTCTTCTAATCAACACACACTGATCCATCAGTATTTTACAGGTGTATATATAATTAAACTCCCTGGCTGTACAAATAAACCAGGCTCAAGATATTAACATTACTCTCCCACATAGCTATGTGCTTTTTTAGACCTTGTAGCTATTAAAAGTATTAATGGATTTGTTTCTCGTAAAGAGAAAATATTTTTACTGATTAAATTTGAGCTACAGAGCAATGAGTTAGGTTTGGTATTATTTTAGATTTCTTATTATTTCAGAATAATAAGAAAGAATCAAAGGTATAGGTATTTGCCTGAGATTCTCTTACTTTTAATTGGAATATAGCTTAAGAAAGCATACATCTGAAAGCATAGTACTGTACCAGCAATAGGTTTAGCTTGAACAGGTCTATTTGCACATGCTTGTACCAGCAGAGAGCTCAATTATACAGATACCTGTAAAATAGCAAAGTGATTTGCTGGGACTGATTAGAGAAATAGGCTCCATAGCATTCCTCCTCTTCTCTATGATTAAGCACCATAGAGCATGAAAGCGTGAATCGTGTACATATGGACTCTAATCTGCTGCACCGCTTAATTTAAATTTGTTCACTATCAAAATAAACACATTTTTCTAGCAGCCCTAGCCATCATATGTGTTGGAGCTCTCAGTATATTTGCTGAGACTACTTTAGTACTCTGTTAAATGTTATGGATTATTAAAATAATGTTGTATTTCTTGACAAAAAAACCTCAGTGACTGAACGGTTTAACCAATGGACTAATGTTTTCATGTTGTGACATTTATGTATTAATAACTAGGTTTATTTAATGAGCGGTGATACACTGACTGGTACAGATATTTTTCTACTTACACTTGTGCCCATTTGTATTAAAAACTGCTGTGACAACTGAATACTAAGCTAGAAGTACCCTTTAATATTAAAATCACCATACTACCTCTAAAGTTAAATATAAACTGAACACGTTCTAGCATACTAAATGGTATTGCTGACTCTCCATCAAAAGTTAGGAGTCTTTCTGCAATTCTCTCTCCCTCTCTCTTTCTATACCTCTCTTTCTAACCAAATGTATACAGTATATGCCTCAATAAAATTCAGGTAAACTCCCTGGCGGTATAATTTTTTTTTCGTTCCTTTTTCGGTCTATTTTTTTGGATGGATTCCGGCGTCGGCCGGAGAACACAGCGTGGCTCGAAGGACAAGGTAAGTAATGCTATGCGGCATTCCCGAGCTACACTCGGGAATACCGCCAGGAAGGTTAATAAAATGAGGAATAGCAGAAGAAGGCCAGAGATAAAGGCAATTCCCGGATGGTAGTGCACATGATGAGTAGCATTTTTACCTGCAGCAACCAATTAGCATCTAGATCTAGTTGATTAAATCACCTATTTTATCTGTATTAAACTGGCCATACACATAGATTTTCTATAGTTTTTTTATTATCAGCCTATGGTCAGATGGAAAAAGTGCAACAGATTCCTCCAGCTACGCGAAACTGTGTGGATGGAGGAATCTTCCACTGGGCCAAGCTTCAGTATCTTACTAGTCAGGATGTCAAAATACCTGAACAATCTGATTGGATGCAGGCATTGTTCGGATATTTTGAGAGCCAACAGGGGCTGACTAGCAATATACTGAATCTTGGCCCAATGGGAGATTCCTCCATCCAAGCAGTTTAGTGTAGATGGAGGAATCTGTTGCACTTTTTCCATCTGACCATAGGCTGATAACACACACAGATAACATACACATGCAACAGTGTGCACCATATTGTTTCTTGTTTTTTTTTCTTTTTTAAAATTTTTTTAATTTAACTGGGTGGCAGCGCATCACAGGGCTTTGTGACACATTGCCATGCATTGTGCTTTTCATTTTTTACTGATCCAGGAACACCGATTGCTGTGCCTGTATACTGCTATATTGGTCGTCTGCCATTATCGTTTGAATGAGAGTATTTATGCTTAGCCCCGGCATATGCGTCTTTTATTGCTGAGAGACCGACCTTCTTGCCTTCATAGCAATTCAGGAAGCTTTTGCTCCTGACACAACACTCGCAATGTATAATCCTGGTGCCTGCTCCGTGAGAGACTCGAGAGCTGCTTCTTTCATCTTCCGGTTAATGTGGCTGTTTTTTGATCTGGGAGTGCCAATCGTTGTGCCTACATATTGGCTATATTGGCCGTTTGCCGCTGTCTTCTGAAATAAAGCATTCATATTCGGTACTGACGCATGCACACTTAATGACTGAGAGACTGATCTCCCTGTCTCCATAACAATCCAGGAAGCCTTCGTTTCTGACACATCATCTGTGACATGCAGTCCTGGCGCTTGCGCCGTGGGACACTCGAGATTTCGATTTGGATCCTCTTATTGCTGGTATGATTTTCTATTTTATTCATTTAAATTGTACTTTTGTTCGTTTTTTACTCATTTGACATTTAAATACCACTATGACATCACTGAGGGTGTGTTTTTCAATTATCAATTAACTACATGGGGTATATATGTGGTGTTTGATTGTTACTATATTGTCACATCTTTCTGCCTTGAGGAAGGGACCCTGCGCGGCCCCGAAACGTCGGTTTATTTGGATGTCTGTGATGCTTTCTGTCCAATAAAAGGGACATATTTATCTTTACTACTGAGTGCTGGTGATTTCCTGACTTTTCTGTGATTTAACATAGGTCGCTTATTTACCCCTCTAAAATAATAGCTGTCATCAGCGGCTGACAAGCCACTGATTAGAATAATTTAAAAAAATTCCGCAGCCTCTCTTGCCCTCTCCATGCTTCTCCTCAGATTCCCGTTACTCTCCCAGGCCTGTATGGCCTAAGGCAGCAGGGATCCGAGCAGAAATGGCCAGCAGGGGAGCGGAGGAGGGAGCTCTGCTGATCAGGATGGCCGAGCAGCATGAGAAAGCAGTGATCGGGGAGGAGAGCGGAGCCACTATTATCCTGTCAGTTTCAGGATGACACCGGCTGTCTGCTTGACCGAGCAGAGAAACGGTAAATATCTGTGATATTTACAGATCCTCTGTGTGCAGAGCAAACACTGGGGTGTTCAGCTGATCACTCCAATGTTTGTAAACAACTGGGGACATTTTACTATCACCAGTTTCTGAATTAATGGGAAGTCTCTGTACTGGTTAAAAGCGTTCCGGAGGGATTGGCAGTGAAAAAGGTTAAAGGCATCAGTAGAACCCACTTGTCCTTTAAGCTGTCCTTCTGTCACTGAACACAGCAAAGATATTAATTTACACCACATCTCCAAGTTGTAATGATCTTTGAGTAACAGGTTTAACATCCCACAAACTATTTAATTTGACATAGTATTTTTCTCTGTAAAATGTGCATTTTACTTTAATATATAAAGATAAAGTTTACAATTACAAAGGGCTTTGCCTGATTCAGTCTTAAACAGCACAATTAATATAAAAAAGCCCATACTGAAACTGCTCAGGTTCTATATATACATTGTAATTAAAATCATTATTGATTAAGTCATAATAATAGAATAGCCAATCACAGGAAAAATAAAATGAAGCCTTTTTTTCCCCCACTGGGACTCCTTTAATCAGCTATAGTGGTTTGTACTGCACTGGTTTAATGGTTGTATTGTTATGTAAGATCATTTGATCTCTGTAAAGGACAGATACATGCCTTCCAGTGTCCAATCAGCACTTTTCATTCTTGGCTGCCTTTGTCATAGTCTGAACCTCTGGAAATAGAATACAAGCTAAAGATCTCTTACAGGTTAGATTTTTCTTTAACAACACACATCACGAGACAGGAGTTTTCATAAGTTCAGTCAGCAGCAATCCGATCTACACAGAGAACTCTTTTATACTCTTTGAAAGGTGTCATACTCTATGACACTGTAAAGCTGCATTGGCTTATTGGTGATTTTATAATATGGAATAAATAAGCTGCTACTGTAAAGAAGTTAAAAGGAAAAGAAACATAGTCCCAGTAGGTCTTTGCTCATTCATTCTTTTCTGAGTGTGTCTGTACAGTGATTAATTCTCTGCTTCATTGGTTATTATTTTGGCTTTTTTGTTGAGCATATATATTCAACTCTGGCTAAAGTACCAGCATTGTGTATTGACTCTGGAAGAGTTCCAGATTTGTAGTACAATTACTATTATTTAAAATGTTTCCTCTTCTGCCTTGAAGGCACATCTTAAGGGGACTTCAGTGCCTGTTTCAGGCTCTATTTTTAAACACATGAAGCTGAGCTGTCAGAGTCCATTTATGTTTCACTGAACCCTACTTGCAGCTTGCAAGGTGCTGCTTATCGTATCTACTTCCACAGTGTAAACTGCAGGCACACTGATTGCAGGGCTCATTGAACCCTAGGAAAGCAGCATCAATTAATTAAATGGTGTTTGCAATAGGTGTTGATCAGATACTCTGTGAAAACATTGTTGCACAAGGGAAAAGCTAACTCCACTATTGTTGAGAAAAAAAAAAGAAATCTTTTAAAGGAGAACTATGGGGTCAGTGTTTTTCCCCATAGTTCTCCTTAGGGTAACGGGAGGACACAAACTAGCATCCTCCCGTTACCCTAAGCTCAGTATACTGCAAGCTACAGCTCGCTGTATACTGAGACGCCGCAGCCGGAGCGGATCCCGACTTAGATGACGGGATCCGCCCAGCTGCGTGAGTGACAGCTGGCTCTGCCTATCTAGAGGCAGAGCCAGCTGTACCCGCCCCCTCCCCCGTCCGTTCCGCCAGTCAGTGCTGGCAGATCGGAGCGGAGAGAGGGGAATCCAGCCCCTCCCCCTGTCACGGCAGAGAGCCATGACAGGATCGAGAGGTGAGCGAACCTGGTATGTGTTCGCTCACCTCCCGATCTACTGAGCAGACCTGTGACAGTCTCATTGTCACAGGTCGGCTAGAACTATGAGGTGAGTGGAAATCACTCATCTCATAGTTCTCCTTTAAGGCAACTGCACACATTGCAAAGGCCTAATATTTTATTTTTATTGGAATTCTTATCTGCTTCTCATTTTAAGCAGGTCATTCCACTACCTGTCTAAAACTCGCTGCTAAATAGGAAGATTTGACAAACCACTTGCTCACTTTCAGTGTTGCAATAGGGGACACATAGGGGACTCCATTATATGCAAAGTCAAAGTGCAAACAAATATGAAAGCCTCACTGCAGTAAACCTAAAGATAAAGTGGGTTGTCTGAAATTTGACCTTTGCATAGATAACCATGAATCATAACTTCAGTTTTCTAGGGTCCTTGTACAGAAGGCCCCCATATATATTTTGCTGTAAAGTGAAATGTATTTATTTGTTTATTTTAGCCATTTTTTTCTGGCAGCTTTGGAAAAATGTTAAATGAAAATTTAGTTTTAAATAGAAATAACTTATAATGTGACTTGACTAGCAATTATATACTATATGTTAGATAATTTATGTAACCTTTTTTCATTTATTGAGATTGGCATTTATGAATATTCTCCAGAGGATGAGACTTAGCTCATGGCTGCTATTGTAGCACTTCTACAGGCTTCCATGCATTAAGGCGTTCTGAATCATGGTTTTGTGAGTACATCTACATGTTTTTATATATAGAATTGAATAAACGGTTCTACACATAGGGGCGGCGCTCTGTGTTTTGTGTTCTTTTTGCATTTATGAATATGTTTAGACCTAGGGTGACAAAACAATGAGGGTTGTCCTGCCAAAAAATTGCATGTGTAAATAAATTGTATGTGCAAAGCCTGCTCAGATTTAAATCTAATCAGAGTTACTGCCATCTAACTTCCACTATTCATGTGCTTGACATTGGCCTTCTACTACATTAACCTGTATATGGGATTTCACTTTTTTTGCCTACTGGCAAAAAGCAGTATGTCCCACTTGGTCTACATGAGGATTAATTGCTAATCATTAGTACAACAGAAGGTAGGCAGTAATTGTGCATACCACAGAATTTTCTGATTTTGTTGGACAACTCCGACTCTATTCTGTGAAAAAAAGCCTCTGTTCTAAAATATAAAGGAAGTAGCTAGAAAGGTGAGGTGCATTGACCAAGGAAATTACAAAGGAAAACAATATTAAGGTAGCAACTTGGAATGTATTAAGCCTACACAGAGCTGGCCCTGTTGTCGAGTTAAAGGAAGAATTATGGATCTGCGGAATTAGACTGATTGTTATTTAAGAAGTAAGATTGAAAAATAGCACTGTAATAAGAGTGTGTAACCGTTTTTATAGTAGCCATAGAAATATTAAATTTGTGCCAAGACTTGTTTCAGGAAAAAAATTTTTTTATTTACAATTGGAAAAAAAAAATATTATACACAAAAGTAAGTGGTACAATGCTTAATCTCATTAATAAGTGATCGTACAACTACAGAATTAGAGAAGGAAACATATAAAACAAGGAAAGAATAAGAAAGGACAATTTTCTGAACTGAGAGAGTGCATAAAAGCTTACTGAAGTATGATTCTGCCATCTAACAGGGAACTGAAGGCTAATACTGAAGACGATAAAGTATGGACCCTACTGTAATTAAAGTAAGTAACACTAATTTAATAACACTAGACATAAACATATACCTAAAACAATACAGATATCATCTGATGGTAAAACCCCAAACCAAGTAGTTAATTGTCTAATGGTACAAAGCATAAAACAAATAATTGATCTGATTCCACCTATTTATATCTAAATATAGTCATGACCATTATTAGGAAATTATGTTAGCCAGCATCCACACTCTTTTGTTTACATGCTGGCGGGCACTGGCTTTCTAGCAACCAGGAAGATGTCACATTTGGAAGTGGCTGCTAAATATTACTTCCTGCTGCATCTGAGGTTCAGCTTGTGGGCAGACAAACACCCCATTTAGTATGCCCATTCGCAGAATGCCAGAAAGGCAAAGTTCAGACCACATCATACTTCTGTCTGTACCCCTTCATTACCTCTGTTTGCAAATAGCAAAATATGGATAATGAACAAAAAACTTGAAGGAAGATGGCAGATTAAAAAGTAATAACAAATTCATTAGAAAATGTTATTGGATAGGATATTACAGTGTAATAAAAGAAACATATGTTTAATATGGAATTTAAAAATAAAATAGAAGATAGGAATAGGGCCAAAAATTTTAGAAAAATAAGGACAATTATAAATTAATTTATTAGGAAAAGGAGAATGGTCAACAAAATATTTAGGAGGAAGAGAAATTAAACATAAAGAGAAATACTCCAGAGAACAGAAAAGCTGTTTGAAAAGTAAGAAGGTGAAATTTGTTCAAAGAGATTAGTGTAGTAAAAAAAGGTTCAAGCCAAGCATGATGATGTGTAGAGATAAAAATAGAAAACTTATTGGAAATAAAGAGGAAATATTAAAATGCTGGTCTAAATCCCTTTGAAAATCTATTAAACAAACACAGGCATCTAGAAGCAGAAACTGGAAATGAGAAGTTTTATTTTATGGCCCAGAATTAAAATAGGAAATTCCACTGTATGAAGAAGCTGAAAAGCCATCAAATGAATGAAAAAGAATAAAACTCTATTTCAAATGGTATATGTTCAGAAATGATAAAACAACGGGGAGCTGTCAAACAATGGAGATGTCAATAGACATGCACTGTATATATGACCTAATAACCAAGATATTGAAGTAGAAACAAATGCCAGAATGATGAAAATTGGGAATAATGTGCCCTATCCTAAAAGACATATGATTAAATAATTTGTAAGAATTATTGTGTTGTATTCCTGGTAAATGTCATATAAAGTATACAACTTGTTGACATTGTTGGCAATGAGATTAGCACCTTTTGTTAAAGATGCTCAAAAAATCTTTGTTGATTAATTGCAGGCCTATGTTTACTAATAGAAGTATTAAAGTATCACAGCGTATTAGACATAACCCCACAAATAATCTGTTTAGTTTCGAATCTATTTGAATTTGTATTTCTTCCATTTTTTTGGATTTTGGATCCGAAATCTGATTCGTTATTCGAATTTCATATCATCCAAATTTTTGTTTTGAAACGATCCATAACAGGAAGTCAGATGACCGTGTCTGTAATTCAACCCTCAACAAGGAACAAACAATCTGATTGGCCAGAGAACAGTCACATGTATGATTTAGTTTAGTTTTGGATGAAATTTGGATGGATCTGAAATTTAATTAAACAATCATTCGGGTGCATTCAAATTCGCAAATTTGGATGCATCCGAATGTCCAATATTAATTAAATTCATAGAAATATCCATTTGGAATTAAATGAAATGCACATGTCTACAGAGTATAAAGTATTTAAGGAACTTGAAATGTCTATTATCAGTGATACAGCTAGTGAAGATATAAGGAGCAGGAGTGGCCACGTGTATTCCTCCTCATTTGTCTCTTCTCCTTTAAAAGGGCACCAGAGTCCATGGATGTTGTTTGTGGTGCTAAAGTTTCTGTCACTAGTGTTGCTTCCATTTAATCTTGTATTTTTTTTCTCTTTTCCACAGACCTGTCTTCAAATGTTTCTTGTTAATCATGTCACCACTTATTTTCTGAACTCTTGGCTCTGTGTCCTGTCTGTTAGGTCTTAGGCCTAACCTAACATGTCTAGAGGTTGCTACCTTGCTACTACCCAACTTCATTAGCCTTTTTTTTCTGTCCTTTGACCTTTGGGCTCCCTGGATCTGAATACTCGCTTGTCCTGACCTTGCTGGAACTCTGCCAGACCTTTCCTCCATGCAGGTTTACTTATGCTGACATCATGTGACAGATCATGTGACACTTTGATTGCACACGGGTGGACCTTTATCTTTGCTCACTGCTGGCCTCTCCTGCCCTGCTAGAAATGACCAAGGCATAACAAGCTTTTCTGCGTGCTTTTTTAAAATTACAATATTTTTTACCTAAGTATGCAATGCACAATCTGTATAAAAGCCATAACAAAAATCACCTCTTGCATTAGTCTGGGGGTAAATAATATACAAAAAGGAAGTCCAGATATCATCTGTGTCTATGCTTACTGTCTTTAACTTTAATGGTTGGTTTTGCTAATTGCTGCTTGATGGTTGCTTTTGGTAATTGCTGCTCAAAGGTTACTATTAAACATGTTTAAAAAAAGGAAAATAACACTTAAATGCACAGAACACTAATGCAGAGTAAGCTTTGCACAGAACCCCAATGGAAAGTTAGAGCTTTGCATTGAGCACATCTGTAAAGGGGTAACATTTAATATTTATTATTTTATCTACATATATTTGATGTTATAATTACAAGTCTCCGATCACACTAATGCTCTGTAAGCTGTAGATCACAAAGTTATTTCAGGGATTTCCCAAAAACTGAAAAAATTTTTCAAGGGTTTCTTCAAGTTAAATGGTTGTGAAAGGCTGTGCTGAAGTATTCACATGATGACTATATGCTAACTTCTGGCCTGCAGAGCTAGAGCAGTGGTCTTTTTGAATTGAAGTACCATGTCACACCTTCTAGCCTGATGTCAGTAACTGACTATGGGAACTTATAAGCATGCAGTGAGTAGGCATGGTGTCCTGTATTCCCAAAGCAGAGGCATAACTAGAAACTTCAGGGCCCCAGTGCAAGAAACCATGAAGGGCTCCCCCATCAGAAAATGTTGGCGCCTCGGCAGTTACTGGTGCTGGGCCTGCATCTTCCTTTTCGGGCCCCCTAAGTGACGTAATGCTAGGGCCGCTGGTAGTTCCACCATTGGCTTTAGGTCAGGTTTCCCTTCAGACGGGAAAATCTGCCTGTGATGTCACAATATGACTTTTTATGGCTCCCTTGCACCCAGCAGTAGGTACACAAAAGTCTAGAGGCATCAAACAGACATGTAATAGAAGCACAAGGTTTGTAGTAAAACCAAAAAGACAAAGCAGCCATGCACAATAATAAACTCCAATATAACACAAAACCAACAAAAGGAAGATGTGTATAAATATACAAGTAATGATGTGTACAAATAATAGCAAATGTACTATTTCTGTACTACATGACAGCTGTGCATCAGGCGACAGGGGTTTACACACAGTACTATTTTTATATTTGTCCCACTGACCCACAATAATATGACTTCAGCAGGGGTTCCCCAAAAACCTGACAATTTTTTCAAGGGTTCTTCTAAAGTAAAATTGATTGAGAACATTTTACCAAACCTGGAGTAGTCCCACGAGGCATTGCAAGACTGACAGCCACAGATGTGACTCCCAGAGAAAGAGGCATGGTGGGATTTGTAGCTTAAGCACAGATGGAGTAACCGGGTTGCCTACTTCTGATCTAAACTTTCCATCCGTCATTCTGACATTTGAGTTATAATCCAAAGACAAAAGGGTCTATATTTAATAGGACGTGACCCTATCCACTGTGTATTAACTATAAATAAAAACATTTTGGAAATCTGTTTCAGTATTTCTTACTTCTTCTTTTGATCAACCAATAGGATTGCAGCTTATATTCTCACTAAAGACAATTAGAAAATAAAAGATAACCAATGACTGGTCGCTAGAAGTAACACCCCAATGCTTCTTGATTCCTGGTTTAATCTTTGTATCCTATGAAAACAATGTATACAATATTTATATATATATATATACAGGAGGAGGGTGAACACTGAGCAGATGTCATTGCAGAGCAGGAACTGACACTTCCAGGACTATACATAGTATATACAGGGTGTATACGGACACACCAGGCTGGCAATGCTCAGTGTCAGGATCTGACATGGTTTCCTCCCTGTTATATCAGATCTGTCAGAAAGGTAAAGCAATGCACTAGGAAGAGCCAGCACCGAGCACGGCTTTATGTCACAAATATACAATGCAGGTTTGGGTGTCAGTGAGTGCGCGGGGAGCTGCCAGGGCAGCCCAGCCTGGAGAATAGATTACAGGAGAGTAAATACAGCCCGAGCTCCGGGTCCACTCTCCCAGCCGGGGCTGATCTTAGAGGAACAGCACTCTGCGCACAGGGGGCAGGACCACATCACTGATCTCTCCAGTCCAGCAGAACAAATACCGTGCCCATTAGAACACCCCATCACAAAGTGTCTAAGTTTACTGGGGCTGGGCCCTCTTCTTCCTTTCCAGGCCCCCCCATGCGGCGTTAAAATTTGGAACTCTCTGCCACAAGCAGTGGTATCAGCAGAGAGTATTGAATCATTCAAAAAGCATTTAGATACCTTCCTCAGAGACTGTAACATACAGGGGTAAAGGTACTTTTAACACCTAGAACCACACAGGGACTCACATACACATACACACACACACGCACTAGGGTTACACACACGTACACATACGGTTGAACTTCATGGACCTGTGTCTTTATTCAACCTCAAATACTATGTAACTATATAAAGCACATGAAACCCCTGTGATACTGGCAGTTCCGCCAGTGGTTAGAGCTACCACTCTATCACAGGAAGGGCACAGCAGCATCAATATAAAAAAAAAAAAAGACTTGCACTACGTTATATGAGGCATAAAGTGAGCTTCCTAGAGAAAATGGGTATTTGGGTTTGCATACACTTTAGTTCTGCAGTGACATTTTGGGCAAAACTATGATTTGCAATTTTCTTTGGAGATTTGGCATCTTGTTAAATTAGCTTGCAATGGTTTTATGATAGTGGAGAGATGTGAAGGGTACTAAGCAGAAAAGCTTTTACAGCAGCACATAAAATCTTAGTTGTGCTGTGTGTCCCACTGCACCAGCAACAGTTTGGTGCCACAGTGAGCAGAATACTGAAACCCCTCGTAAGTCAGCTGTTATCCTTCCACTTTCTTTCTATAAGGTACTTCTGAACAGTTACCATAGTAACTATTTTTCATAACATGTAGTCACTGTTATTAGATTCCAGTATTTCCTTCTACCATGTTTTGTTCATGTAAACGGGTTTGAGGTCTTCTATATTTATATATGCAGAAGTATAACCTATTACACTAGCTTTGTGAAATAACATGCAGTATAATTACGAAATTCAATTTATCATATACTGTATTTTAATATGTTATGTCATATGTTTGAACTTTTTTTAAAAGTAGTGAGCATATTCCATGCATACCAGCACCTTAAATATAAATCTGTACAGCCCTTTTATATATTATACAACATAGTACATATACAGTATGTTAAGACAGTTGGACCCAAGAAAGTAGAAAAGAATAGTTAACTGTGGCTGTATCACTTACTGTTAGCTAATAATCCATCTTGAATGGTATTTTTTTTTTAAAGTTATGTATGATATGGTCATTGGTTAGGGGCTTAGATATTTAGGTTGCTTGGTTTTGCTTCTGATGAACATTTGGAGGGGCATATATTAACATAGTTGATAAGGTTGAAAAAAGATACAAGTCCATCCAGTTCCACCTATGTGTGGATATGTGATTTTGAGTCTCTAATAATCCCCATGGACCTGTATATTATGATCCCTGAGCAAGACATCTAAAAGTGTTTTTGAATTTATTGACACCTTTAGCTAGTAGAACTACCTAGGGTAAGAAAGTGCCACATTTTCACAGCTCTAACAGTATCTATTCTTTTCCACAGTCTAAAGTTAAACTTCCTTTCTTCCAACCTCAAATTGTGGCCATGTGTCTTATTTAGAGACCTTAGACTAAACAATTACAGTTACTTTATTTGATGTATTTGTACATTGTGATCATATCTGCCTTAATCACCTTTTCTCCCTAGTAAATAAGTATAATCTATGTTATCCTTCTTCATAGCTGAGGTACTCCATCATTTTCAGCCGGCGCCCCCCCTTCACTTTTCGCCCGGGGCCCGCGCCCCTGCTGCACCCCCGGTTGTTACGCCACTGCCCCTATTGACATCTTTCCTGAGGATTGGTGACCAAAACTGAACTGCATATTCAAGATGAGGCCATACCAGTGTTATTTATTATTGATGTATAGCTTGAATATATGCCCTTTTAATTAATGAGAGTATTCTGCTAGCTTTATTAGTTGCAGATTTACATTCCATGCTATTGTTGAGTCTGTAAGGCACCCCCAGATCCGTTTCCATCACTCATTCTCCCAGCAGAGACTCTCCTCATAAGTATTTTGCATGTGTATTTTGCCACCCAAGTGCATATCCTTACATTTCTCAAAATTGTACCTCATCCACCATGTAGCTTCCCAATTTTATCAAGGCCTCCCTGAAACATTGCTACTGCCTGTGCCAAATTTATTTTCCTGCAAAATTTGGTATTATTAGTATGGTTCTCCTCCTACCTATCTAAGCACTCCTTTAGTGTCATCTACAAATCTAACTCCTCCCCTCCTCTTCCTCTTTCTGTAGGGGTCCCCCAATGCTCTGTCCTTGGACCCCTTCTCTTTTCTATCTACACCTCCTCCCTTCAAATACCATGTATATGACACTCAAATATATCTTTCTACTTCACAACTTCCCCCCGCAGTGTTCTTGCATGTCACTAATCTATTAACTGACAGATCAGTCTGGATGTCACAACACTTCTTAAGACTCAGTCTGTCAAAAACTGAGCTCATGATATTTCCTTTCGGCGTGCACCTTCCCCTAACTTTTACCTTGAGATTGATAACACTGCTATCCATCACTTCCCCCATGCCAAGGTGCCAAGTGTCATCCTTGACTTGGACCTCACCTTTCTGCCCCACATCCAATCACTATCCAAATCCTGCCGCCTTCACCTTTATAACATCTCCAAAATAAGTCCCTTCCTCACCAATGAAACCACAAAGCTTCTCATCCACTCACTTGTTATTTCTCGTCTTGACTATTGCAACTCCCTCCTCATTGGCCTACCTCTACACAGTCTATCCCCCTTCAGTCTATCATGAATGCTGCTGCTTGACTCATTCACCTAACCAACCGCTCAATGTCTGCAATTCACCTCTGCCAATCCCTCCACTGGCTTCCAATCGCCCAAAGGATAAAAATAAAATATTAACAACCACTTACAAAGCCATCCACAACTCTGCCCCCGGTTATATCTCCAACCTCGTCTTAAAGTATCACCCTAACCATCCCCTCCACTCTTCCCAAGACCTCCTGCTATCTACCTCCTTCGCCAACTCCTCCCATGCTTGATTCCAGGACTTCTCTAGAATTTCTGCCATCCACTGCAACTTACACCACCTGTCTGTTTATCGCCTACTCTGACTGCCTTTAGGCAATCCATAAAGACTCATCTCTTCAGGGAAGCCTATCCCACCTCAAATTAACTACTGAACTATTACGTTCTTAAACAATTCATCCCCACAAAGCTACCTCCTCATGTATCACTTGCCCCTTCCTTTTAGATGGTAAGCCCTCACGGGCAGGGCCCTCCTTATCATCTTGTCTTGAAGTGTATTGTAATTGTAATGTCTTCCTTATATTGTAAAGTGCTGCACGAACTGTTGGCGCTATATAAATCCAGTATAATAATAATAAACAACACTGAAATGGAGCTCTTAATTCAAACCAAAGTATCATTAGTAAGCAAGCTAAACAGCATTGGCCCCAAAACAGAACCCTGAGACACACCACTGTAATCTAAACCACTCACAACTTCAGACTATTGCTTTTAGAGACTTTTTGGTCGATAAATACGTTTTGCTGTGTGAAAATCACACGCACCTGGTGCGTGCGTGTGTTTAGGTTAGTAAATCACCCCCAATGAGTCAGTTATCACTACTCTTAGAATCCGTTTATGCAACCAATTTCCTATCCATGTACATACAATTTCTTCAACTCCAATAGACATTATTTTATAGATTGAATGTTTGTTAGACACAGTATCAAATTCTTTAGAAACCTAGTTATACTATACTCTTGTTGTATTTCTTAGAATTTTTAAATACTGAGTATCTCCCTTACAATTTGTATTTTTTAAGGCCTGTTTTTTTCTCATAATTTTGTTTTTTTTGTACACTAGATTTTAGCTACTGTTTTAGATTGTCTTTGATAACATTTCTTTTTTGCATCTAATATTACATTACTTGCATTACTGGCTCCTTTAAGGGAACTGCCTTTGCCTCTTACAGCTGAGGACTCTCTTCGATTATACGCGATTGTAAACCCACAATCTTGTAAGTGCAATTTTTTTATGTGTCTTGGATGAATAAACATTTTTTACTGCACTTAGACGTCCTCCTTTTTCTCCATCGTTTTCCCCTTTGCGACATCGCAGAGGGATACCACCAATATAACGGTGTGGCTTTTTTTCGGATTGAAAGGGAAGGAGGGAGCTGTGCTCTGGCTCACCTATCAATGTGGGATTGAGGAGGTGGCAGATTACTACAATAAAGAGATAGTTTTTGGGACATAATCGTTGTTCAATATAAATAAAACAGAATAGGATCTTTTGGACAATTGATGCCTCAAAAGAAAGGAAAATAAATCCATCTTCCTTCTTTATAAAAGAACAGCCCTTGGGTTTATGGACGGATTTGTTGTATCAGTAGCGATATTTGCAATTATGTCATTTTAGCAAAGCTATTTGGTTTACACCTGACACTTGTCATGCCACTTATATGTTCAACACATGTATAGATTTGTCTATGTATTATTTTAAGTGAATCATGGATTTTGCACATTTGCATATAATCACGTGCATCAACAGAGGGTTTGATGTTGGGATATAGATTGTTAGTTTAGAGTATGTTGCACAGATATTTATTATTTAAATATGCTTAAATATTATGTCCACTTGTAGGAGGTGAAATTCACTTACCAATTTTGAGAGATTATTTTTAACACTTAGACTGAGCGCAACATAAATAGTGCCACCCTTTTTCAATATATTCTTTAAAACCAACTTAAATTGTTTCATATTTTGGTTACAGTTTTCCAAATATTCCCATACTTCTGCATTTGTTTTTTCATATTTGTATTTGATCGATTGTAAATTATCAAATTGGTGAAGTGAGCACCCAACTTTATTTTGCTTTCTTTTAAGACCAAGGACTCAGCAGCTGTACAGAGCTTAGGAAGGCAACCCTAAGTTCCGATGTGCAGTCACATGACACAGCCAAAAGGCCACTGTCCCTACGATGTAGCCAATGGCACTAACAGAATTTCTGATAATACTATATTGGAAGTCCTACATTTAGATTAAAGTGACAGCAAACTCCGGAGTTAAATCTTAAAAAAGTAGTCAAGTACCTTAACTATTAAGAAAAATTTATCTTATTTGTGTATCACTCGGCTGTAGATCCTCAAATCATCTCTGAATTTGTACTGACGTTGTCCTTGCTTCTGGAGGGTGGCTACTTTTATTCCCCATAGTTCTAGTGTGTCCTGTAAAGTAGCAACTGCTCCAAGCTCGCTCACGTGATAGACTACAATCTCAATACAAATTAGTAAACTAAATGTGAGATTGTAGTCCATCACGGGAGTGAGCTTGGAGCTGTGACTACTTTACAACACACACAGGGACCATGGGAAACAAAAGTAGCCACCCTCCAGAAGGAAGGACAGTGTCAGCATGAATTCAGAGTTTATTTGAGGGTCTACAGCCGAGTGATACACAAATAAGATACGTTTTTGTAAATAGTTCAGGTACTTGAATGCATTTTTAAGATTTAACTCTTGAGTTTAGTGTCACTTTAAGGTTCTTTTTTTAATTAAAATCAGCTTAAGGACATTACTTTGTCAATGGTGCCTTTGTTGAGTCTTCTCAATAAAATCCAACAATTTGAGTTATCAAAGTTGAATGTTCTCTTTAAAGCATATCTAAAACCCAAACCAAAAATGTTATATATTGCAGCTAATCAGTCTGTAGATATGATGGCTGCACTTGATTCCTTTTTTAGACTTCTTTCCCTTTATTTTATCTGGTGATCCTGCCAGTAACACACTTCCTGTCCCAGCAGGAGAACACTGCACAAGATCTATTAGGACAGGGGTAGGCAACCTCGCCACTCCAGCTGTTGTAGAACAATTTGGCATTGCAAGACTGACAGCCAAAGGCATTAATCTCAGAGGCAGGAGCATGATGGGATTTGCAGTTTCACCACAGCTGGATTGACAAGGTTGCCTACTTCTACTGCATTAGGATTCATTAGGACTACAATCATCTCCTCCTGCCTCATCCCTATTACATAAAGAGGAAGCTTTTTGTAGTTTACAGTTGATATCTGGAAAAGCTGATACCTTTGTTTGAGATTTCAGTTCAGTGCACAGCAAGTTACAAGGACATTGGAATTCTGGCAAGATCAACGGATATCATTCTGTACATACAGAAAATGTACTTAGCCCAAAAAATGCAAACTAATGCAGCCACCACATCCAAGGATCTGTGTGCTGCAATATATAAAATGTTTGTTCTTGAGTTTAGACATCCTTTAAATGTAAAACATATTTCTTGCCCAGGTTTAGGAAGTGGAGACAATATAAATAAGGCACTTTTTAAACCATTTGATAATTGGTCTTCAGTGAACATTTGTTAACTTTCTAAGTGCAATTTTCCAAATACATTATACATTCAATCCTAAGAGTAATGTATGCCTATTTATTTTATTTAATGCATTTTTTACTGCAGATCCCTGATTGCACCACCGCACTAACTGGCCTAGGACAGTTCTGCCTGCTTTGACAATTACGACTTTGCCTAATAATTTGGCAATGCACAGAATTTATATGTTCTCCAACCTGAAATAGAAAAGGCTATCAATCCAAAGAGTACATCAATATTTATTGTAAGCTTTTAACATTGCTCCATATAATTTTATTCACTTTCACCGTAAAAGCACTCAGAGCTTCTGATTACTTCATAATCTACATAAACAAATGTTTTTCTCTTGTAAAGCCAACCAAGAATTGACTTCTGTTTGATGGCCCTTGTAAGGATGTTATATAGCCTTCCTGTAATTAAATTAAGTTCATGAAGTTGTTGCCTTGTAAATGGTATGCAGTTATGGCAAGTTCATTGCACAAACTTGCTCAAAGGAAAAATAATGTATATTCATGAAGGACAACATATGTTAAATTTAGTAGTTATGAACATGTCAACCACAGCTATACAATAGACACATTCACAGCCATATTTAGCATTCTGCGAGCAATGTTCTCCAGGCAAAGAAAGTAATTTAAAAGTTACATTTACACCCCTATTGCATACAATAACTCTATGTTGAATGAACGTAAAATGAACAATGCATTTGTTGCTTGGTCTATGTTTAATCTGTATGTGACACTTACAGTTAGCATTAATTTATAGGTACACATAGGGGTCTATTCACAAAGCTGCCGAAGGATCTGGCCGTAGCTTCGGCCGATCCTTCGGCTGGCTTCGGCCCCAGGACCCCTTCGGTTCAGGAGAACCGTGGGGGTGCTGTACGGGCTATTCACAATAGCCCGTACAGCTCCCGATCACGGCCGAGCAGCTCAGTCGAGCGCTGAGCCGTGCTGAAAGCCGAAGCTGGCCGAGCGGCCGGCCATTGGCCGGCTGACAGCCTGCTTCTGACAGCTGGGCGGAGCCAGCCGTGATCTTACGGCTGGCTCCGGCCACTTTCAGAGAGATCAGCGTCCCTGGTTGCTAACCAGGGACACTGATCTCCAA
>NW_017306436.1:758264-778791 GCF_000935625.1 Nanorana parkeri | reverse complement strand
TTTCAATAGCCAATAGTAAACTAGCATTGTACCCGCCCTCTTTTTCAGTTCCCCATCAGGTCCATGGCAGAGGGCGGGTAGAATGCTAGTCACATCGGGTTTCTCTTCTTGGCGGCCGGGAGCGGGGGGGCTCCCAGAGCGCCCGGGGGATTTTTTTTATTTTTATTTTTTTACAGCAGCAGAGCCGCCGGACAATAGGAAACTATTGGGCGGAGCTAGCTGTCACTGCTAGCTCCGCACAATCGTTTTCTATTTACTTTTTTCTACTTTTCTCACTCTTTTTCTGTTCTGCTCGGTGCCTCTGAGGGACCGAGCAGAACAGCCGAGCTAAATGCCGCTCGGCGGCATTCGGCTATTCTCTCACTGCTGTTCGGGATCTTTCAGAATAACCAGAACAGCAGTGAGAAGCCGGCCGGAGGTTCGGCTCAGCCGATCCAGATGTTGGATCGGCTGAGTCGAACTCTTTCTGCACTTCGGGTCAGCCGAACATGCTGAGCATGCTCGGCTGATCCGAATCCACACGAAGCAAGCCGATGTACGGCTGATTTCAGCCGATATACGGCTGAAATCAGCCGTACCAGCCTGAAGTGAATAGCCTTCACTTCTGATCGGTCATTCACTCGGCTGCCCTCGGCAGCTTTGTGAATAGACCCCATAGTCATTAGCAATGGAGTGTGGAAATTAAGATATAAGGAAGCTAGACATGCTCATCTAAAATGGGTGTGTTCTTTTAAAAATACACATATGTAATGTCAGGTGCCAAGTAAGATTCAAGAAGCAAAATGAAGTGGAAAACATACAAACCAACCTAGAGTATGATAGCTGCATGAAATCACTAAGGATATTAGGAAAATAGACATGATGAGATGTGAACTGTGGCCAAGGACAGAGGAGAATAGAGGAAGCACACATTTATAAGAGTTGCTGTCCAATGGTAATAGACATAGGATGATCCTCAGCCAATCTTAAAGATATAGACCTCAGCAGATACCCTAATCGTGGAAAAATAATTTTTGCTTGGATTGGATTTTCCTGGTTGATAGATTATTGTTCTCTTGGTATAGTAATGGCACCTGGGATATGTATTGGGCTGATAGATAATGCAAAATGTACCTGTGTATTAGCACCAGCCTACACAATTGAGTTAATTGGATCATGCATTCAAATTAGTCTGCTATCTAGTGTATTATTGATATTTAGCAGCTAAATCTGTTAATGCCTAAGAAATGTACATGTTTGAATTTACACACAAAAATTTTGAGTTTGACAAAATAACCAGTTACAAATGTACAAGCCTGCTGTAGCTCTGCAATGAACCAATCAAAAGAGAGCAAACCAGACCCTACCCTTACTTCGACTGAGTTCAGAGAGGATTGGGGTCTAAGTGACAGGTGGTATTCACCAGGGACCACGTCACTGGGGTTTGGACTCATACCACTGCTTCCGGCCCTTACCCCTCCTCCCCAGTTAATTTCCCCAGATTCTGACAGGTGTAGCTGGAAGATGTGATAGGGTTACCAGTAGAAAAGGCCAGGCTACTAGTATTGAAACAGAGGAGCTGGTGGGAGCACCAAAGAGAGATGTTTGTGCACTGAGAGGGCATGAAGGAGCAGAGTTTGACAAATGGAACATGCCAGGAGTTTCTGTGCCCAGCTACAAGAGCTTGGAGGAACAAAGTTTGACAAATAAAGTATACCAGGAGTAGTTATGCCCAGCTATAAGAGATTGGAGGCAAAATTTGGCAAACAGAGTGTACTGGGAGTATTTGTGCCCAACAACAAGGGTTAGGAGGAGCTGAGTAGCCATACCTGGCAGCAAGGGCTCAAAACAGTAGAATTTGGCACAGAATACCTGGCAAGCGACCAGGAGTGACAGCTGGAGCATACCAGGAATAGTGCCAGCAGCCAGGAGTGACAAATGGAGTACACCAGGAACGTTGTTGGCGTCCAGGATCGTCAGGTGGAGCATACCTGGAGTAACAGTTATGGACAACATGGACCAGATGGCAGAGGCGCAGGAAGGCTGAAGAACAGAAGAGGCACATCAGGACAGGCTTAGTAAACTTGTGGGGTCTCAGCATCACACAGGCAAACGTTGGCCATAAGATCCTAGGAAACTGAGAATAACCTAGTGACACCAGAGCATCCTGTGTCACCCAGTGACCCCAGTACATCCTGTGTTCTTAGTGACACCAGTGTCTTCCGTTACTCCTGTGTGTCTCTTGTCCCTAGGTGACCCCAGGGCATCTGGTGTCTTGGTGAACTTTCTGTATTTACCTGTTCCTAAGTTCCTTAGTGCCTGTCATCTCTGGTTACTGACTTCAGCTTATATCTTACGCTGGTTAATTAATTTTTTTTATTACAGGTATTTGTAGAGTGCTTTACAATTTACACTGTGCTTTTCATAGTGCGCATTCACATCAGTCTCTGCCCTCAAGGAGCTTACAATCTAATGTCCCTATTGTACATACATACTTACATAGTATTTGAGGTTGAATAAAGGTACAGGTTCATCAAGTTCAACCTTTGTGTGCTTGTGCATGTGTGTATGTGTATACAAGTCCCTGTGTAGTCTAGTTTTTAAGAGTACATGTACCCCTGTATGTTATGGTCTCTAAGAAAGGTATCTAAATGATTTTTGAATGTTCAATACTCTCTGCTGATACCACTGCTTATGGCAGAGAGTTCCAAAATGTAACCACTATAACTGAAAAGAAGCCCCTATGCCCTTTGTAGTTAAATCTTTTCTCCACCAATTTTAGGTGGTGGCCTCTAGTCTTTTTTAGGGAGTTTACAGTAAAAGGTTTATTGCTGTTGCTGTCATGGACATTTTTACCACTCTCACAGTAAAAAACTCCATGCGCAGTCTGAGATTGAATTGCCTCTTTTCTAACCTCATGTTGTGTCCTTTTGTCATCAATAGAGTTCTCGGTGTAAACATCTTATTCCCAATATTGTGTTCCCCATTAATCATTTTGAAAATTGCAATTAGGTCCCCTCTTTAGCACCTCTTTTCTACGGAGAGCACATTTAATTTCTGGAGGCGATCTTCATAACTCAGGCTTTAACTGGCAACCAGACAAGTACCATTATGTATTTTATGATGCAGAAGCCAGTAAAAGAATCTTTGAAACATAGGGAGATCTTAGTCTCATTCACAAGGGGACATAATTAAACTGATCTCTGTAATGGAATAATGTAAGACATTAGCCAAAAGAAAATCAAAATCTCAGCAAAGCTGTTTACATTGGAACTACCTTGGGTGATGGGCTTGCTACTCCATCAGGAAGGCTATGACCCAATTCATTGTGTCACTAAGAAGGGCTCAGGGGCCTCTTTGTGTAGCTCCACACCATTTCCCAAGCACAAGAAAAAGGCTTCTAAGCTAAAGATAACTGCCATATAACAAGTGTATTTGACCTGCACTTGACCTCCTTCTGGCTTGCATTTTACCTTCTAAGCTGCATCAACCTGGTTTTACTTTCCCATTACCTATTGTGAGGAGAGAAACAGGTCTGAAGTGAACAAAGACTATCAACACACTCCCTTTTATAGCCAATAAACATATGACAGACAGGGCGAATGGAATTCTTGTGGATTTGCTCATTCAATTTTATCATATCTAGGGTTATGCTTACCTAACAAAGACCAATGGCCCAAAACCTGTAGTTCATAAAAGCCATAAGAAGTCTCTTAATCATATGATGGGAAAAGCATCCAATTCCTATCAACAGAGAGGTGCTTCAAAAGAAAATGTAAAAAATAATAATGTCAGGTGCTGAGTTCTGACGATCACCTTACCTGGCCTCCGCAGTATGAAGGAACAAAACCAATCAAAGTACATATATTCTGAATGATCTGCAGCATGGCAATAAGAAAGTCTAAATCTTATTTTAGGGCCTGATATGGACAACTAATAACTGTGATATTAGTGCAGGTAGTAAGCTGAAGTTATAGCTTGATCCTCACTTCCCTGGAACATTTTATTTTTATAGTCATGTGGTGAATAAATACACTTTCTGATTGCATTTACTGGATGCTGTTATTTTTCCTAGATGTGTCATATGAACAGCAACAGTTTGATAGTTACGTAAGTGGAATCTTATTTCACACCACGGAGGAACCAATGAAGCTGGTAAATCATCACACTATTGGAATTCTTGTAAACAAACAACTGTTTTCTTGTTTGCCATTATCTTACATTGTTAGTGCAACAGGATATCTAATGGAATAATTACAAAATCAAAAACATATGAACTGCTAACTATAACAGGGGTAGGCAACCTTGGCACTCCAGCTGCGGTGAAGCTACAAATCCCATGAAAGATTACAAGACTCTGACAGCCACAGACATGACTACCAAAAGCATGATGGAATTTGCAGTTCCACCATAGCTGGAGTGCCGAAGTTGCTTACCCCTGTACTATAACTTTGTTTTGATAATAAAATACTGAGAAACCTGTACATCAAGTTACTCATAGTTGATCTCCTCTTTGTTTGAAATCAGACATTTTAAATGAATTACAGTGGCAAGATGAGAAAGATAACTCTACAAGGACTTCTTTTTGACAATTGTTTATGTCTCATAATGTCTAGCTTTGTGGTGGTCAGCTTGAAAAGAACCTTAAGTGCAGGCCCAACATTTCCAGAACATTGCACAATAGCAGTGCATTTTCTTGTGCTGAGGTGCATTGCATTGCGTTAGCATTCCATTTAAAAATAAATGGCTGCCCATAATAATAACCACCAATATGGTGCAACTGCAATAACCCCCTCCAGCATTGGTGTCAGTGACCCCAATAATAACTCCCAAACCTGGCGTCAGTGACTGCAAAAAAACACTCAGCATTAGGTACTTTTGTGGAATTAATGGAGCAGGAAAGCTCAGTTTAGGCATCCTCACTGTGCTAAAATCCATCAATGTACTTAAATTCACTAGTAGCACAAAGGTGGCTCAGTATAAGTGTGCCCAGTGTGTTGCAATTCACCAGTAGCAGAAAGGTGGCTGAGTACAGGTGTCTCCATTGTGCTGAACTTCACAAGTAGCAGAAAGGTGGTTCAGTATAGGTGTCCCAATGTGCTGAAATTTACAATGCACAGAAAGGTGGCTAGTATAGGTGCCCCCAGTAGCAGAAATGTGGCTCAGTATAGGTGTGCTCAGTGTGCTGAAATTCACCAGTAGCAGAAATGTGGCTTAGTATAGGTGTCCCTAGTGTGCTGAAATTCACCAGTAGCATAAAAGTGGCTCAGTAGAGGTATCCTCAGTGTGCCAAAATTCACCAGTGCCAGAATGGGGGTCATTTCAGGTGTCCCCAGTGTGTTAAAATGACAGAAAAGTGGCTCACTATATTTGTGCCCAGTGTGCAGAAATTTACCAGTAGCAGAAAAGTGGCTTAGTATAGGTGTCCCTAGTGTGTTAAAATTCACCAGTGCTAGAAGAGAGGCTTAGATAGGTGTGCACATTGTGCTAAAATAGCAGAAAACGTATTCACTATAGACTTGATAAAATTCACCAGCAGCACAAAGATGGTTCAGTATAGGTGTTCCCAGCGTGCTCAACCTTTCCAGTAGCAGAACATTGACTCAAGATAGATGCTTCCAATGTGCTGTAATTCAGCAGTAGCAATCCGATAGCTCAGTATAGATATCCTCAGCATACTTACTTGTAGCAGAACGGTTTCTCAGTATAAGTCGTGGGGTACCGACACGCAGTTTGACAAAATACAGCTTTTAAAAGGTGATATTACCTTCCTTAATGTTGTGCAGAGAAATATATGAGCAAAAGTTGAATCATAAGACTAACTGCTGTTCTTTAGGGGAAACATATGTTTCAAATGTGGATTTGAATATCTGAATGGAGTTGCACTTTAATTTTGTGTCAAAAGGTTTAGTTGTCAGAAGAATGGCCACTTCAAGAGAAAGTACATTCTTATCAGTTTTTAAGATATACTATACAAGTAAAAGTGAGAAGAGTGATCTTAATAATGGTATCAATGTGTATATGTGTACATGAGACAGCCATATGGGTACATTACATAAGTTTTCTGCTTTGACGTGCATCACATTGGTTGTGATTCACTGTTGCTTCTCACTATGCAAGTCTATGAGTCTGCACATAAAAACAATGCACTCCTTGTGTGCCTATCCTCCTATCTGAACTGTTGGTAAATAGGGAGGCATCAATAAATACAGAGCTCCCTCTGGATTAGTCTAGGCTAATCTAATGAATATCTATATTTCAAGCTGAACTTTACGTACCTTTGCAAATCCAATTATTACGTTGTAATGTGGTGGCGGCATTCTCACTTTGATACACAAAGCCTGTGTGAAGAGCAGATCTATAGGAGGGTCTTTTTTACAGGAAGCTCCTGCACAGAGGCACCGGAGCTGTTTCATGCTGGATTATTGCACAGATCTGGAAGAAATACACAAAGCACATCAAGATTCATGTAATAATATACAAGGTACTTGTATTTAGACAATATTTGTTTAGTCCAGAGTTCAGCTTTAATACCATAACCAAACTTGAACATATAATTAAAATGTAATGTTTGGCCATTTATCAAGGATTCATAGATAGCACAGGGCAAGGTGGCGCAGCAATCTGTATAAAAAATATATTCCTTTAAGTTATAATTTCTGATAATAAACAGAGTACTTCCTGTAATAGATAAATGTATATAATAATGATAATGGCGACCTTTGTACAAACCTCTAAAACCTTACTGCTCTAGGACCAAATCTATGTGACCTTCCATAAGCCTTGTTCCGTATTGCACTACTGCATACTAATCATCACTACAAGCTGATGAAAATCATGACAAAGTGACACTGAACTCAGGAGGATCGAGCTTGGAGCAGTGGCTACTTTACAACACACACAGGGACCATGGGAAACAAAAGTAGCCACACTCCAGAAGGAAGGACAGTGTCAGCACCAATTCAGAGAGGATTTGAGGATCTACAGCTGAGTGATACACTAATAAGATATTGTGTTAATTGTTAGGGTACTTGAACGCATTTTTAAGATTTAACTCCTGAGTTTAGTGTGACATTAATAATCCTCCTTTTCCATGGACACTAATAAGTGAATCATACGTGTGTCAAAACAAAGGAGATTTTAAAGTGCAAACCTAAAGTAAAGAGTATTATATTTTGACCATTAAGCTAAAACTAAAAGCTATATTCAGCTTTGTTTAGATCCTTAACATTAAAGGGCACATGTGAAGTATCATTACTGAAGTCCCTGAGATATACAGTGCCACTTAACAACTTGAAAACCAATTATTAGGAAAAGGAGAGACTAGTATGTCCTCGAGATCTAAAGGGAAATGCAAGTCCCAACACTGCATAATATATTGTGTTTTCCTTCACACACCTCAGTGAAAAGACGGGTTTTAATTACTATAAATTACTGTGCTATTTGCTCTTGTTTGTTATAAGTTACAAGCTATACAGTCATATGTTACTTTGTGTAAAACGCAAGCTCTGCTACTCTGGTTTCATTAGACGTTCCTTCTTTCCAGGACATGAATGACTGAGCACTGTATCCTTCAATTGCTCCACATTTGAGCTTGGGATCCCCAAGCAACTTCTCAGCCACTCAAATTTACCGTCCATTTTTGCGCTTCAATATTCAAAAGGGAAATCAAATTTCTTTTTAGCACAAAGCAAGAGTAGGTTACAGCTATTGAGAGCTGGTGCGGTATAGTTTTCCATTTTTCTCACTCAGCTCAAAGCATCTTGGGATTTTTCACAGCATTCAAAACTGTTCAAGTGGAAAAGGTAAAAAAAAATTCAAACCAGTCACCAGATCCAAAATTAGCATTTTATTCAGAACGTGGGGGTCAGAGGTGCATCATTTATATTCTGGTACACAATACAGAGGCAAAGTCGTTGTCAAAGTCCCTCCAGTTTAAAAGCTGCTTGTCCCCTCAAACATGTATTAATAGTGCCACCAACGCCAGTTTGCCCCTATCGGTTTTGTTTTTGGTACAAATTATGTAAAACATTTGTGCTAAGAACTCTTGTTTTCTCCCTCCCAAACCAATAAGTAACTGGAAAAAAATAAACTGGTGTACTGAATCTACAGGTTTTTTTATGTAATTGTGTTTGTCACCTGTTTTTTTGTAAATACTTTATCCATAAAGAAAAAAAGAAAAGATATAAACATGCAAAAACCTGAATCCATAGTCCAAATAATACATACACATGTTTCGAAGTTTGAAAACTTCTTTATAGACTATGTTGAAAAAACATTATGTACACATATCATTTTTACAGTGAAGTGAAAAAATACCCAAAAGAAAAAGTGTACATTGATTAAGACCAAAATGTGCCTATCTTGTGAAAATAAAATAAAATCAATTCTGCTACAAAAGAAAAAAACAAAAAAAACTCACTTATGCTAGAAATTGGTGATATGACAACTCCCTTTTCCTGAAACCAACTGCAAAAAAATCCAAGACTCTTAATGGGAAAAGAAGCCTAAAAGCTAAAATAATGCACTTTACATGTCAATCACATGGTTTTCTCTGCAGCTAATAGAGTTATTCTAATGAAATTTGTTCTCAATTTCAGATTTTTATATAAGCAATGCAATGTATAAAAGAAAGAGAAGAAAAAAAAGGCGTGATGAAGAAGAAATCCTTGTTTACTTATGCCAGCCCACCTACAACATACCTTGTCTTTTCACCCTTTCAGAAATCAGTACCATTAAAGCGTTGAACATAAAACTAAATCCGATCTGAAAAAGGTACAAAAAGGCACATAAAATCCCAGTGCTTCTGTACTGTAAAATTCAAGTGTAACTGAGCTCAATCAATTTTTGTTCCAAACAGTATTGGATGACTGATATTCCCACTGAGCCCAAATTGGTTTGCAGCCTATGCCAAAGCCTTCAAACAAGCACTTGTGCTAGTAGACTACAAAGTTAAAGCCAAGCTTCTTTACACTTTTTGGGAATATCAGTTCAAATGTTTGTTCTTGTCCACAAAAACGAAAGTTCAATCCAAAGTTCAGTCATCTCCGCCGCCATACATATCGGCTAGTTTCTTGAAGCGAGGGCCCCAGTCGTTTAGGTAATCGTAATCTTGCTCACCGCCACTACTTGATGAGTTCAGGGAGCTTAGAGATCCAGCAGTAGAGCCGCTACCTTCATAATCAAAAACTAAGAGGGAGTCATAAGGTGGAGCGGTGGGATCATTGTCAGCTGCTTTGAGGCCCTGTGAAAATACAAAAGGAACACTTTAAGAAAAGTAATCTTTTTTCTGTATTCTGTCATAAAGCTGTATTCAATCATTGTCATATGTATTTATTCACAACATCCAATTGTTTATCACAGTTTATGTAGAAATGTTTTTATCGTGCAAACATTAACATTACATGTGTATTTCTAGCTCACAATAAATTAGTTAAAATGTGTCGGGGGAAAAGTAAAATGTAACACTTGCATGTTTCAATCATTTGTGTAAAAGGCTGCTAAGGGATACCTTTTGGGATGACAAAACAACCTCTAATAAATCTGTGAAGGCTTTCATTCATCCAGGTCATGGTATATCTGTAAAAAATAAGTCAAGGCAACTGGACTTCCTGTATTTTTCTTGAAGACTTTTTACTGGTCATCCAACCAGCTTTCTCATGTATCAATTGTATGTCGGTGAAACAAAACAGCAACTACACCAGCGTATGGCACAGCATAGCAGAGCCAAACCCTCTGGTCAGGATTCAGCAGTATACCTACATCTAAAGGAAGAAGGTCACTCTTTTGAAGACAGTCAAGTACGCATCCTAGATAGGGAGGAGGAGTGGTTTAAAAGAGGTGTAAGGGGGCCATTTATGTAAAAATGAAGAAGCCAAGCTTGAATAGAGGAGGTGGTGGGGGAGGGGGGTGAGACATCTATTGTCTGTCACATACAATGCTGTTTTAACACCTCTCTCTGGGCAGGTTAATAATACCTCCCAGACTCCAATTATGCAAATACAATCAACACCTGGTTGTGACAGATCATGTGGATTGGAGCAACATTCGCCATATTTATTTCCAGATCATTTTTCATACAAGTCATTCTGAATTGAGAAAGCTGGTCGGATGTCCAGTGAAACGCCTTCAAGGAAAATACAGCAAGTCCAGTTGCCTTTACTTATTTTTTTTTACAGATAACCTCTAATACAATTAACAGGGGACAGAAATCTAGACAGTCGCAGTCATAGAGCATTCTTTATGCCACCCTACGTGGTAACGATGCAGAGATATATAAAGTATATGTATCTTAAAACTCAACAACAGGCAGGTATAAAAGAAACAAATTATTGTAGCACTGTATTCATTATTACAGATGAGCTCATCAGTAAGTAGCTTGTCTTTTCACTATGCAGTCACAGGCTGGAAAGAATAGAAAGGCAAGACTTGCAAGTGTTACTTAACTGCAGAAGAGACAAACTCAATATTGCACAGGGCTGTACTGTGTGGCAGAGCTGTGAATACCTCAGAACTGGATGGGCAGAAATACAAATCCTTTGGCAGCTGAAACAGCTCCCACATACAGTATGTATTTTATCTATGTATTTGACTGTTTGCATGGTTCAGTCTCATTGTCACAGGTCGGCTAGAACTATGAGGTGAGTGAAAAGCACTCCCCTCATAGTTCTCCTTTAAGCTTTAAAACTTAGTGTTTGTAGACACAGCAAAAGTAAGCCTCAAACGTAAAAAAAAAGACTGTTTGTGAATTTACTATAATTTGTGCATTGCTATAGGCCAATGCTCTCTAACAGTGAAGAATACTACTCATCAGAAGATTTCAAAGGAGAGATAAAATATAAACTATGTATTACATGAATAATTCTAGAGTGAACATATGACATAACAATCACTGTATTCTCAATGAAAGAATATTATTCTTAATTTCAGGGAAATTGGAAGCCAATGTTAAGATAAGAGACAGTGGAAAGGAAAATTTTTTAGATGAATGAATCTTTAAATAAAGAGTTCTGCATGCGCTGGAATGGCACAGCTGTCAACCAAGATATAATTTATAAGTGGATTACAATGTTGGTAGAATTAAGTGAGAAATGGATGCATTTTAGCGATATTTTACAGTGGAACGATCGTGAACTTTGTAAGCCACTGAATCTAATTACTTAAAGGAAAAGCAGAATTCAGCATGATTTTCCCTAGAGGATGATGGGTTGACACTAAGAAGGAATGCATACGGACAGCATAAAAATTGGATGATTTCTGCTAATAAGACATTTGGAAAACAACTGGCGATTTGAAATGAAACACAAACAGAGGACAAGCACCCATGGCAACTAATCTAAGTTAAATTAAATGTAATACAAAAGTGGGTGTCCTCTATTTATGTTTTATTTCAAATCGCCAGTTGTTTTGCACATCTTCAGGCAGCCTGTCAGTCAGTGCCTAAGGCCCTTTTCACATGGGTGGTACGATTAGGTCTGCCTGACATTTTTTTGATCAGATGCCCAATGCACGTCTATTGGCAGCCATGCATAAACAGATGAGCGTCCATTTATACCCGGTTACCCCCGTCTCTGCCAAAACAAACGGAACAGTGTTCCGTTTTGAGGAACCGGATTGTGCCGGATCGCGATTAATCTGATGTAAATGGACACATGTACTTTTACATCAGATTCCCCATGGACTGGCATGGGGTCCGGTAAACTGTACGGACACAGATGTCACAGCATTGACATGCGCCCTGTACTGCTGTGATCAGGAGAGGATCCCTGCATGGACCCTCTCCTCATTAGCCCGTGTAGAAAGGGCCTTAAAGAATAACCTTTTCAGTCAAGTGTTTCAAAGTGGAGGTCCAGTAAAACATTTTACATTTTGGACATTGTGAGGCAATTTTTTATGGCTGTCTGTGTTCCCACAAGGGATATTTCTCCTTACTTACTTGAGTAAGTAAGGTGAAATCTCTCCACCGGGGAGTTTGATGGCAATAAAAACCACTCTTGGGATTTAGGTACTGTATGGGCTTTATTTATAAATCTTCTGCCCCGGGCATAGCCGGGCAGATGCTGTTTGCATAGCACTAGCACCCCTAGATGTCGCTGAGTATAGGAATTTCCTATAAATGAAGCCATATGTGTCTCAAATGGGGATAAACAGACAGTTGTAGTCCCCAGAATACCAAATCAATCATGATGTGGTCACTACAACAGTCTGTCTCTGCTATATACAAAGACACCATCCACCGTTTGATCACCACAGCACCCACACTTAAACGTCCATTTGCAGCATGTCTGTGTTAACAGGCTTCAGTTTGCATCAGAACTGCTCCTTTCCCTATACAAGTCTATAGGAATGCAAAAGCAGCTTGAAGCAGGTCAAATGCACGTTAGAAGGAAGGATGTCAACTACAGAATAAATGCTCCTGCCAATAAATTCTGAAAGATCTCAGAAGTCTCCAACTGATGTCAAAAGCAAGCTGCATGTGCCAATTGACACAAGCCCAAGCTTTTAGCCAATTTCAGAACGCACTGAATTCTGAAGTAAATGTTTGGAGCGGATTAACCCTTTGCTGTAAATGATAGACAATACAATTTTGGGACTGGAAGGGTTTTATCACCTGAATATCACATCTAATTAATGCAGTGAACAAAACCTTAAAAAATAAAGCAAGGGAGACATTTTTTCACAATTATCATGTGCTCTGTCTGCTTTGGAATAAGTTGAAAGCCAACTCACAGGCTGTTAAAATGCTTCACAAGACAAGTGTATAAAGCACTTACATAATTGATTTAATTTGGCTGCTCTATACACTAATCCTATTTGAAACAACTCTTGGTAATTAGAAGGTATTGAATTTCAACCATTCTCACCAACTGAAAGGGGGATACGTGAGGGAAATAAAAATTAACTATTATTAAATTTGGTTTATAAATGAATTTAACAGACAATGCAGTGCTGGTAGACTATTATTTGCAAGCCAAAATGAATTCCTCAAGTGGATAGTGTAGCCAGTTTGTCTGAGAGGCACAAATGTATAGAACATTTACAATAAATATAGATTTTATGTTCCTTATGAAGACTATTCTATACTTTGAAAAACTATTGCCGGCTGGGTAAGGTTGGAAACAGGCCCCCATTTCCAGAGGGCAACAATATTAACAGAAACATCAGTATGGATTGCTATTCTTGGATCTGAATTGCCTCAGGTACTTTGATAGTTAAAAGGTTTACACTGGTATCATTTTAAAACTCTACAGCTGGTCTAATATCCTAAGATAATACAACAATGTTACTTCTTAGAGCTTTAAGCTAGCCATACACTGGTATATTCCTCTCGTTCAACCCAACAGGCTGAATGAGAGAAATCACTTAATTTCCCCATCCACTCTAAAGAGCATGGATGAAGGAATCTTCACCTACTGGCTATTGTATTCAGACAGACAGCCCTACAGCTGTCTGTCTACCCAAACAGTGACTGATTTTGATTGGATGTATCCAATCTACATTTTTACAATTACAATTACATTTTACATGTATTCAGTCTACATTTTTTCACCCAGCTCCTTCAATTTTGTAACTGAAGTTTGTCGAGGTGGATGGTGTCAACAGAGCCACCCGTCACCAACTGCTTGAATTTTAGCCAATTCAAAAGGAATTGTCTGCAATTTGAGTGGTGTATGGTTAACATTACTGCAGACCATTTTTAAAGAGTGGGAATGGATTAAACCCTTTGTTAGTTTTTTTTTTTTTTATTGCTGTCTTTGTCACTATTGTGGAGAATTCCTCTCACTCTTTGTGCCAGTGACAGAGCAACTGAGAGATGGTAGATGATGAAAAATCTCTCTAATGTGCAGAAGACAGACTCTTAATTTCCATCTGAGCTTTCTCTTCCCCACTATAGCCAAAATTAAAATAAGCAATTTAGCCTCTAGGACTTGCTGTCAAATGCTTCCTTTTGCATAACAATGCAATGATGCTCAAATGCAAGAGGGCATTTGACTTGATTTACCTGCAAAACAAATGCATCTCAACAGGACATGCTGTCTCTAAAGCAATGCAAAGCAAAGCAGGTCAAATGCTTTGCCCAGAAGTGTCATCCACACTACACCATTGATGTAAATGGTAATCTTCTGAATAGCACTTGAAGTGTGTTTCAAACGCATCAAATGTAGGAAAACAATGCCCATCTATACCAGCCCTTCAGAGGGAGCTGGAATAATACAGGTATGATATCATATCAAGACTGGCAGCATAGCCACTATCTGGCAGCTATTTCGCAGAATATATGAAAAGCCCAAGTGGTTAACTGGCTCACAGTCAATTTTGAGCTTTGCAGTTTTGGTTTAATGTTTTAATAAAGTAAAACAATTAATAATTGCAGGTCATCTCTGCCAAAGCAGTGGTATCGGCAGAGAGTATTGAATCATTCAGAAATCAATTAGATACCTTCCTCAGAGACCGTAACATACAGGGGTACAGGTACTCTTAAAACCTAGGACTACACAGGTGCTCACGCACACACTACACACACACTTACACATAAAGGTTGAGCTCGATAGACCTGTGTCTTTATCCAGCCTCAAATACTATATGTAACTTTATGTAACTATACACTGAGTGGCCAGATTATTATGACCACCCCATCAGTACTTCGTTGGGCCGCCTCGTGACTCCACGAGATGTTGAAAGGTGATGCGAGGAATCTGACACTGCACTGTTGCCCTTCTGTTGTATTGTATCAATCTTGCCGCTCTCCGTTCTGCCCTAACATTGACTAGTCGCTGACGGCTACACTTTGCACGTTCAGACCCAGATTTTCGGCTGACAGTCCAGTCTCTAGATCTGAGCGGGCGTCGATGCCTGTTACCATACAAGCGATCCACCGGCTGTAGAGCTGGCGGATCGCGTGTATGGGGTACCGATCGGTGTGTGTCCACCCCCCCCCTCCGGGCTCGGCTGTGCCCGGTGTGAGCCCGTGATTAGTAGGTGGGCTGTGTCACAGGGGATAAGAGAGAGCTCGGTACACGAGCTCCCTCCGGTCCCCTCTCCTCTGCAAGTATGCGGAAGTGTTGCATAATACATCACTTCCGCATTCTCGTGTCACTCTCCAGCTTCAGAAGCTGCAATGAAGCTGATGGAGCAGATCTGTGCTTCATCAGCTTCTTTTGGGGGGACTTGGTTGCGTTAGGGGTCTTGGAGACCCCTGATGTCTCCATAAAGAGGACCTGTTACATATTTTGCTATCACATAGGGGTTTTTTATTAGCCCCGTATGTGATAGCAATAAAGTTTAGTGAAAAAAAATGTAAGTCCCAGACCCCCAAAAAATTTTAAGTTACACATAAAAAAGAATTAAAAAAACAAAAAAAATGTTTTAAGTCCCCACCCATACATACTTGCATGCAAACATGCGTCGGGGGCGCATACGTGCAAAAAAGACGATTGCGCCCATTACGCCGCACATGTTACATATCGCCGCGAACGTCGGAGTGAGAGCAATAAGTCTAGGGCCATCAATCACTGATAAAACTAAACTGATGAGCGGTAAAAGCTTTTAAAGTGTCACCTATGGCCAATTTTGGGTATGGTAGTTTTCTGCGATTTCGCGGATGCGCGCAATTTTAAAGCTTGATATGTTTGGTGTCTATTTACCCGACGTGACCCCAACTTTTATATTTTACCAAAAAACTGGGTAATAATAAATGTTTCCCAACATAACGTAAAACATTTTTTTTCCTAATTATAGTAAAAAATAAAAACCCCAGTGGTGATTAAATACCACCAAAAGAAAGCTCTATCTGTCCCCAAAAAATGGTATAAAATTCATTTCAGTACAGCGTTGCATGACGGAATAAACGTCAGTCAAAGTACCACAACGCTAAATACTGAAAAATGGCCTGGCCAGGAAGGGGGTCTAAACACCTGGTCTTGAAGTGGTTAAACACTTTAACAACAGCTGCTCTTGAACATTTACCGAATTCTGCTGTTTTGCTGATACTCGCTCAATGGCTCAGAGCGCCAACAATCATCCCACGTTCAAAGGCTGTTAAATCGCGTTGTTTACCCATATCTTCAGAAAAAAAATCACTTCTACTGTTGTGGTAAACAACCTGCTTCCCTATTTATAATGATCTGGCCCTCTAGCAACTTCAGTGCGAAATTATAGCTAATTTGCCTACAAACCTCAGGTGGTCATAATAATCTGGCCACTCAGTGTATACTATATGTATAAATAATTTACACTAAGTCCCCTGCACACTAGTGAGCTTAATATGCTAATACATACCGTATTTTGCGGTCCATAAGACGCACCGGACCATAGGACGCAGGGAGGTCCGGCGCGCCTTATGGAGCACTCGAGACTGTAGCTTCTGTCACAGCTTCTATGACAGAAGCTGTGACAGAAGCTGCAGTTAGTGACCGCTGAGACAGGTGGCGCTGTGATTACAGCGCCACGGTCTCAGTGATGACACAGAGCAGGCGAAGAACGTCTATTCTTCGTCTGCTCTATGGTTATCTCGATCGTCGCCGCTGCTCGGTTTTAATACGAGTGATCTCATTAGATCACTCGTATTAAACGAGCAGTGGCTCCTGCTGCTGAACCCGATCGCCGCCGCCGCTGCTCGGCTTTAATACGAGTGATCTCGTTAGATCACTCGTATTAAACGAGCAGTGGCTCCTACTACTCGCCCGGCGCCCGAAACAGCATGTCTCGGGCGTCGGGATTCGCTCCATAGGGCACAGGCACATTTTCCCCCTCCTTTTGGGGGGAAAAAAGTGCGTCTCATGGAGCGAAAAATACGGTAAATAGTATTCCTTTTTTGACTTATGAGCTGCTACGCTTCATATACTATGGTTCACCCTCCTTTAACTGTCATTGTAAGCTATATTTAGACACATCTGAAACAGATAATTAGATTAGAATTAAGATTCTTTTCACACCCATAGAAAAGCGAATTCATGCATTTTGGACAAGATCCACATAGGCAGTAAACCAAACTTTCTCTTCGCAGTAAAGAACATTTGGTAATAGCTAACATTATTCATGTATGTATGTATTTATTTACATTTATTGTAGTGCTTTGCTCTTTGGCACTAATTTTTGTCTCATATACTGCAAAACAACTAAACCAGGTTGGGTAAAAACATGAAGGAAAATAATGACGTAAAAGAACTGCTAGTGCTTAAAGCAAGACAGTTATATGTTCCTACAGACTTGCAACAAAGCTACTGAACTGATTTTACTGCAGTCTGATCAGAATGGGGATTCTGATTAGGTCCTGAACTATCTTCAACTATGCTATAAAAATTTGCCAAGCAGGTGAACTGTGACAGATGTGATTTGAAATTGCCTGACAGTATATTAGCCGAGGCTGAGCTAGATGGTAAAAGGAGGTCAGGTAGGTGTTGCAGCAATATTCAGGAATAGCTGGACACAAAAACATCACATCTGAGAGGTTAACAAACAACAAAGAATCTAAAGGATAAGCTAGAAAGGAAAGTCAGACAAGCCTAGGTCAGTGAGTTCAAGCAGATTATTAGTCAGGAGCTAGATAAAAGTCAAGTGTCAAACCCAGAGAAAATGAATATAAGCAAAAAGTGAGAAAATGAGAAAATTCCCAGGTTAAAGGTAAAACCTTTAACAGAACTGCTAATGCTACTCACATTCTGGATATAGAGTCTACTTTACTTTAAAGTAAACTATTGTTTACTCAGTTTTGTTATGCTCTAGCATATATAAGCTGCCTTACATCCTGCAAAGCTTTCACTATTCTTTCTTGTGTTGAGGTATATAAGTAGTATCTCTCCTTCCACGCTTAGCTACGGCACATTTTTAAAGTCTCCCCAGACCTCAAGGTAGTGATGGTACATTAAAAAAGGTAGTATACTTATCCCATGCTGTCTATAGATATTTACATATATTGATATTCTAACATTCAATCTGAAAAATAACATTTTTAAAATGTAAGGACTTTTAAGACTAAGCTAAAATGGAACACTGTAAAATGTATATTATTATACCACTTGCAAGACTAAGCAGGGTAAAAATCCTCTAGATGGGAGTCTTGTCATTCTATTCTATACAACCATTCTTGCTCAGAGTTAGACCTTCCTGCAGGGAATGGTTTATGTATGCTGTAATAGTCACAGACTAAAGGCAAAAATAATTTACATAGTTAGGTAGGTTAAAAAGTACACATCCATAAAATTCAAGAAAAAATCATAAATCTGATATTGATCCAGAGGGAAGAAAAAACTATATAATGCATGCTCTATCAAACTTGCTTCAGCTGGGGAAAAAAATTGTTTCTCATTCCCAAAGGCAATTAGATACTCCATGGATGAACAACCTACAACACTGTTTTTAAAAAAATATATTAGTAGTTGTTTATATGTTGTGGATTTTTAAACAAATCCACTCTTTTTTATGTAAAACTGCAAGAATTTGATGGGTTGGATTGAGTATATCTAATCTGCAGAATGAAAAAAACCGAAATACTGTGTTCCCAGAATACCAGTAACCAGAGGCTTTTTACAAAATAACAAGGCCTGTTGAACAATGCAGGGGCAATTAGAATGAGTCCTATGTCTGTAAATGACAATGGTCTCAAACCTTGGGTTCTAGCATTGAAAAGAAGATGATCAAACTGTAATCTACAGCCTACAGCTTGGTCTTTTTTTTATTACAAATAATGTCTCAGTAACTGCCATCAGGAGACGTGTATGCAAATAAAAAGCTTCCTGCTCTAACTTGCTGCTCCTATGTATCAATTATTACTCAATTATGGAATTGTACTTAGATTTAGGCAATCCTATTCTTTAAACACTAAAGATAAATCAGTTGTGAATGATTTAGCCCTTACAGTAAACATTCTATATACAGAATTTTGCACAGGTCCACTTTTTTCATGCAGTGAACAGCATCTCTATGGAAAAGCATTTCTTCTGTCTAGACCCAGCTCCATGTTACATTCAGTGTTCAGAAGCAAGACAATGTGGGGCATGGCAATCAAACTCCTGATAGGCTCCAGGAAGGCTAGAAGAAAAGAGTGTGCCTAGACATTGTCACATGTGTGTAAGTGCGCTGCTGTTTCTAATCAGGTATTATATTATAAAGGTACATTTCTTTACTGATTTGCTTTGCCACATCAAACTGTGCCCCTGTTAGACAGCACAAGCTTAGATTTTAAGTTAAGGTCCACTGAATGCAGTGTTACAGGCAATGTAAATTACTTAAACAACACAGGCATACTACAGACTTAGAATAGCAAAGAACAGACAACAGGGGTTGCTGTACGATGTCCACTGTACAGAGGGCAATTCCTGGAAAATCACAAACCTCAATGTAAAGGTTTAAACATCATTGGCAGCTTCATGCCACTTCCTGTTCAGACCACTATTTTCACTCTCCAGATGCTTAGGTTAAACAGGGGATAACTTCTTGTCATATATTGCCAAAACATTCCTTTGTGGATACTACATATACTATATAACCACAGATAACCTTTTGGTTTTGTAGTCTATGCTTAAAAATCATGCATTTTTTCTGCATCTGAGCCTTTTTTTTATTAAAGTGACACTAAACTTAAGAGCTAAATCTTAAAAATGCATTCAGGAACCCTAACTATTAACAAAAATGAATCTTATTTGTGTATCACTCAGCTGTAGAGCCTCAAATCATCTCTGAATTCATGCTGACACTTTCCTTCCTTCTGGAGGGTGCCTACTTTTGTTCCCCATGGTCCGTGTGTGTGTTGTAAAGTAGACGCTTCTCCAAACTCGCTCCCGTGATGCACTACAATCTCATGTGTCATTTACTAATTTGTACTGTGATTGTAGTCGATCACGGGAGCGAGCTGGGAGCGGTGGCTACTTTACCACATGCACAGGGACCATGGGGAACAAATAATACACAAATAAGATACATTTTAGTTAATAGTTAAGGTACTTGAATGCATTTCTAGGATTTAACTCCTGAGTTTAGTGATTCTATGAAAACACACCAGTTTTTAAGGGTGCCATTTAAGAATAAATAGAAAAAAGTAGCAACAAATATTCTGTTATTTATCAAGCACTTTTACAAAATTGGAACACTTTAGATATGTAATAGCCTAGGTCTTTAAAGTATAAGGGTACCATGTAAGTGTGCTTTTTATGTCATGCTTTTAACAGCAGAGCTCAAAGATGCAGATCACCTTTACAGCTTAAGAGAGCTTGTAATTAACCAAATATTTATTTTTCACCTGCTGGTGGCACTGTGACCTATTAGCTAACACCGTGTGACTTCAGAAGCCACCGCCAGGCATCTCACTACTCCAAATCTGCCCCTGACTGCTAGGGGCTTTATATTACTGCCTCTTCAGCAGCTAGGCCCCCTAGAATTATTATATAATTATATATTCTTCTTATTTGTATTCTGACCTGCTAGTTCCCAGTTATACCCAGTATTGGAGCTTTGCTGGTTTAGTATGGTCTAGCATTCAGCTGGGCAGGAAGAAACTGATGCTGCTGCAGGTATGTGCAATGATTTCTATGCGTATGCACTGTACACCTGA
>NW_017306436.1:733760-758126 GCF_000935625.1 Nanorana parkeri | reverse complement strand
GTATACCTGCTAGCAGCTTTTTTTTTTTTTTTAAGTCACATTAAATATATATTTATAAAGAATTTTGTAGTACATTCACACAGGCTTTTAATTGTTTTAGACTTGGACTTGTAATCTTTCACCTAATTCATTAAATGTAAATATAGAAGGAACCAAAACTGGCACTCACCTCATTGATGAAGTCTCCAATATCACCAGGATGTGGAGCAGCAGACCGAACTGGGTATTGAGGCTCTGCATGAATAGGTCTTTCATCCATCCGCCGTATTCCCACAGGTTTTATTGTGTCCGGTTCCAATGTGTCAGGCTGCTGCAGCTGGCTTAAATCATAATCCTTCAAAATAAAAATACATTCAATTAATATGACAAGTGAGGAATAATTTGACAAATACCAATATGCATTGTATGCTTAAATTACTGGAAACATAAATACTTTTCTATTGAAGCAATTATAAACAATTATTTTGGGCTTTTATGGAAAATGTACAAAATGTCAAAGCAAGCTTTCAGCTGATGTTCTACAATTGCGTTATGAACAAGTCACAAATTTTGAATAATGGAAATATTGAAATGCAGTGTCATAGTGAAGTGAAGGTGTCATTTTAGGCGATAAAACACCATCGAAGTTTCTGATGCAATCAACACCTCAAGAGAAAGAAAGTTAACTCATTTAGTATGTGTGAAATAGTAAGCCATGTTCTTGGAATTCTTATAAGCTCTAACATTTATTTTTTCACCGAAAGTAGGCATCTACACTGAACTAGAGAATGCATAAGCTATCATCATCTTTACTTTAAACTCACCTGAACCTTCAAAAAGAGCGTTTGTATTGCAAAGTAAAATTGTTTAGCTAGTTGTGCAATTATGATTGTAACAGTTTCAAAGACAACATGTATACATTAATTTAACACATATTGGCTAGTAGCATCCAAAGTAATGTAAAGTTGGCTATACATTGAACAAATTGTAGCCCTTTCTTGACAAACCAGCTGAGATTCGCTCACTGGGTGACCCCGTCTACTGCCCGATATCCTTCATTGAAAAGTGTAAGTTGGGTGGAAAACTGTTGGCCTAACAGCGCCTGCATCCAATGAGATGCAGGCACTGTTCAGGTATTTTGACAGCCAAGGTGGACAAATGTTAAAATACAATAGCCACAGCATGGATGGATAAATCTGTCATATTTTTTTCAGTTCAGCGCAAAACCTGAAAGAAGAAATCTAACAGTATACAGTGTACCTAGCGTAACAGGGTTCCAAGCCAAATTTTGGCCAAACCAACTATAGAAGGAAAAAAAACTACTTATGGTGATGTAAGAGAATGCCCTCCTACAAATTCACATTATGATGCTGTCACCTGTCCTCACAGGTAAGTTCTAAGAAAAAGCCTACTTCTACTACAGGACATGACATGGGACCTTTAGAAATAAAATAACAACGGTCAGCTTTCAGCTCACTGTTTTTGAAAAGGTTGAAGGCAGTACTTGGTATCTTCTTTCAAAGGCATATACTTCCACTAAAGAGAAACCTTGGAAAAAGTGTAGCATGGTTTTTAACTCATTGCCACCAATATATGGCTTATGTAATGGGCAGCATGGGCCTTTAAACATGCTCCTGGTTGCTATAAAAGTAAAATAGTTTGTGATTGGAGGAGGAGACATGACATCACATATCTGTCTTGCCCCCTCCTCTCCTCCAATTAAAGAATGCCTTGTATTCTTAAAAAAACTACAAGCCATTTTGTGAATGAACAAGTAGTGAAAAGGGGTTGGGATGCAGGATACAGGGCCTGGAAACCAAGAGTTATGTGCAGTGTAGTGTGTAAATTGTTATTTTTTCCTGGAGTATGGCATAAAGTGCAGCTGAAGCCCAAACTTTTTTTTTTAGTTATGGATGGAACGGAGAGGGATTAGAACACCTGTCTGGGTCAACGTTATGGAGGTTCACCCACCCTTTTTGCCCTGGTGACCATTTATACTAAAAGTGTGAGTAAAAGAAAACCACAAAATTTGGGTGGCCATCAGAACAGAAATAGATGGGAAATCTTGCAATGAGGACACTAGCTCTGGTGACCCTGCTGACCATCATAAGGCTCTTTGGAGGGATTTCCCCTCACTGTTGCAGAAATTAGACACAAACGTTAGTGAATTCTCTCCAATTCTAGCTAATCTCCACGGTTTCAGGGATGTCTCCAAAGTTCCATGTAATGCATAAACATGCACATCCAGCATATACGAGCATTATTGGTTTTGAATTTGTAAAAACAATCATTTAGCAGCCATATCATCATCACGCATACACCAGCTCTCTAATGCAGACCGCTAGCTTAAGACACCACATTTTGTTTTGGTTTGATTGGGCCATTTCTAATAAATGCAGCAATGCATACATTTCTGAGAAAACTATAACCAGTACATATAGGTTAGTTAGAACTTAGTTAGTTAGAATTAAACTTTGTTTAAGCATTATAAAGTCAGATGGCATTATCTTTACCTGATCTTCTTCTCCTCCACCTTCTTCATCATACTTCAATATGTTATCTCTGACATCATCCTCTGGGTCAATAAGGAGTTGTTTGACTTGCCTCTCCTTGTCCCGGCGTTTCATCCATACCACAAACATTAATACTAAGGCTAAAGAATGAAAAGAAAATGTTTCTAATGAGTGAAATATAAAAATGCTTGTAGATAGAATAATACAATTGCTGATTGCAGTGTGTGACTAAGGCACCAGCAGATTCATTAGATATGGAGGAAGACTATTAGTAATGTGATATTTGGCTTGCACTCATAATGGAATTTTTACCCAATTGTTTCCAAACCTTGCGCTAAACATATCTGATTTCTCTTGCAGACAAATTAAGTCAGGCAATTAGTTTAAATAAAGTCTTTAAATATTAATACACGTTAACTTCAACAAGTAAATCAATTTGCTTTCAACATTGGTTGTACCAACTGTAAAACAAATCCATGGAACACAAAAAACAAGGGAGCAGACTGTATATCATCTGTGCTGCAGATGTTTTACACAACATATGCCCTAAAAATGTAATATGCTTTATCGGAATCACAGTTGTCTTGTTCAATCCAATCATATTTCTCACCTCTGGCAAATAAGTAGGTACCAAACTGAAAGTATAACAAAAAGCTACCATTTCTTTAGAAATGCTAGTGCACCTATCTCTGGCCAGATGTACATGATACACTGTTTTTTAAAAGTCCTCACAGTATATAGCTATATGGCAGAATTTCAACAGCACCTTACTTAGCATTTATTTTGGTGCTTAACAATACATTAGTTATAGACTAAATTAGCCTTAGCACTGAAGGGGTACCAGCACTGTCACCGTTGAGGGATGGTGTTAGTTTGTTACTGTTTTCTGAACATTTGCCATTATTGTATAAAAGACTTTCATATATAAATGAGCTATTTAAGATTTTATGCTTTTGCATATTAATATAAAAAAGCACTGATGGACAGAAATGGAATTAAATGTTCCTTGCATTGTTTATCACCCTTACTGAGTGCTAAAGTTTATTTCCTTTTCCGGATAAACCAGGCACCAAGGAATGCTGTCATAATCTGCCAAATTGAGCTTTTTATCATTATCAAAATTTTACAATTTTGTAAAATGGTAGACAGAATGATGTTCTTGCTCTGGATTGAGCAGGAAATGCATCTGATTTACACAGATCCTCCACTCAAATCCATTATCTGAAGATTAGTAAATAACACTCTTGTATTTGACTGGAACAATGTTGCAATACAATAACAATATATATTGTGATAACTACAATATATATATCTTATTTTGATTCATTATGAATTGTAGTGTTTATGCTTTAAATACTATCATGTATTTTGTACATGAGACTTTACTTTCTTCCGAGTTCCCCTACTTTGGCGGAAGTCTCTAGCTATAATAACTCTGTATTCAAACAGCAGGCAAAGGGAGATTTAACAAAATGATTTATTCTCAGAACAAAATATTAAAGAAAGCTCACTTGGTTTGTTGAGTCACAAACTTAAAACAATGCTTTTCCCATAACACCTGACATTTGCTGAGAAGATTCCAAATCTGATGCTACTTGCACAGTAAACGCTGGAGTACTAAGGTAAAATGTAGCATTGTAGAATTATGTATGTGTCTTGTGGAAGGTTGCTTAGACTTTGAGCATTGCTGTTTCTGTCCGATTGGGAGTTGTAGCAGCAACAGTGCTCTTTTCTTTTTTGAAGAGTTAGGTAAACCTCATTATATTTAAAAAAAAATGCAATACACCGACCAGCACCCGGAAGACCATCCATAAGCCAGAACCCTTCACTGTGCATCCAGTAGAGGCTGCCCCATTCCAGTGAGGGAGTCCAGAAGGCTATATAGAAAAACAAAAAACTTGGCAAACTCTGTTCTCCTCACAGAGTTCCACTGCTAAAGCATTAGCAGTGGAACTCTGTGAGGAGAACATAGGGGTCTATTCACGAAGCAGCCGAAGGATCTAGCAGTAGCTTCGGCTGATCCTTTGGCTAGCTTCGGCCCCAGGACCCCTTCGGTTCAGTAGAACCATAGGGCTGCTGTACGGGCTATTCACAATAGCCCGTACAGCTCCCGAACTTAGCCGAGCGGCTCAGTCGAGCCGAAGGCATATGCCTCGGCTCGGCTGAGCCGCGCTGAAAGCCAAGCTTGCTGAATGGTAGTATGGTATAAAGTATGGTAGACACCATACTTTATTCTTACAAATATGATGGATTCAGTGTATTTTGACATTGCCATGACTAAGTCATGCTCTAGTTCTATGTGCCCCTATACTGTTACAATGGAATTGTTATTAAATTAACGCTGGCCTTCAGGCAAACAATTACATACACAGATAAACTACGTGTAAGGGTTGTTTTTATATGTGTAAGAGTTGTTTTATATGCCCGCTGGTTAGACAGAAAAAGAGCAGCAGTAAAATTATGAGGTCATCTCACTGCTCTCTCTTCCAACCAGCATGCTCCTTGTCAACATATTTGCATGCAGCACACCTTAATGGCTCCCAATTCTGCCCCTCCCTCTCACACTCTAAATGCTGCTGTACAGGAGATTGCAAGAGGCTATTGTCAAGTCAAAATAAAGCTGCATTTAAAGGAGAACTATGGGGTTCTATCTTTTCTTGATTAATGCATTCCTTAGGCTAAATAAGTAAATTATGTATATTACTCTAATTAGCCAAAATGCACAGTAAGGCTGTAAACCCTTATTTAAGGTGGTGGGCGGGGCTAAGCGCCGCAATGAGGAGACACCCCGACGTGTCTGACGGGATCCTCCCCACTGATCTTCCTCACTGTGACTGACAGTGATTCCTGAGAGCTGCTGCGCGTCCACGAATATATGGACATGCGCAGCAGCTCTCTCCTTACCTGCACGTCCCCGTGTGCCAGCCTGGCTCCTTCCCCCCTGTCTCTCACTCCCTGCCCTGTGTGACACTGACATAATAAAAAGATTGTGGATCGCTGATGACAGAGGGGAAGGAGCCATCTCTCTTCAGCATTTACTACAAATGGGAACGTCCATATATGAAATAATATCACTGGAGATCCCTGCAGATCGGATGCTTGCCAGTCTGCAGGGATCCCCAGTGACACCATTTACCATATATGGACTTTCCCATTTGTAGTAAAAGAAAGCCCAGAACTTGAAGATTTAGCATGTTTTTTTTTAATCTATATGGCTTGTTAAAGGAAAATGTTATCTAAAATGCTAAGGCCTTATGACCCCAGTAATTTCTCAGTTGCACTGTTATGCATGTGAGCAGAGTTTACAGCCTCCAGTACCTATGCTAGATAGGGTCTGCAAGCTGATGCAGGGGGCTTCTTGGGGCTAGCCATCATTCTCTATGAGCCAACCTGAGGCAGAGCCTGCACTCCTGGCTGCAGATCCTACCCAACACTCATTACAGAATTAGCGGTCCTAGAGGCTGTACACTCTTTATGCAGGCCTTGTAGTACAACTAAGGATTTGCTGGGGTCAGAAGTTAATTATTTACTGTTTAAAAGGAAGCCAGAAGGATCCTAGCATTGCACTGTGATCCTTTTGACCCCACAGATAGTCTTTTTTTCTACATTCTATTTAGTGACTACTTTGCAAAGTTTATATAGGTTTAATATGTTATCAGATTATAACTTATTATTCTGTAACTACCATGTTTTTATCTTACACGACAGACTGGACTCCACAGTATTTGACTGTATATTTATTATTAGATTTCTATTTATAGGTATGATTTGTTACCTAGAGCCCAGACATTGCTTTAAAGGTTCCTGCTATTGCAGCTACAAATTGTTCAAAATTGCACCAGGTTTCAGTGGGTGCATGAAGGTCCCTGCAAGATGAAACTTCTGCCCGGGGTCTAGTGCTGAGCCCCAGAGCTGAATACATCAGCTGTTGGATTTTCACACTGTGGTTACAGGGAACTCCCATCATATGTAACAACATATGGGTTTCCCATGTGCTCCTGTAGCCTTGCATGAACAGATAATAGCTTCTCCAGCTTTCCCTTTCCAACCTCTGCAGCAACAGATATCTGCAATAGCTGTTGATAACAACAATAGCTGTAAGTAGTCTGTGATGCAGAGGTACAGAGGGACTGAGCCCTAAGAAGAAAAGTGTAAAGAAAATGACATCAACTAATTAAAATGCAATAAACACAAAATACCCCCTCTCCATTAACCCCCTGGTGCCAGAGAAAGCCTAGAAGAGATACCCTTGATTATGTTTGTGATCACAAATCTACACAAATAATACCATCACACCAATTCCTTTCTACTCAGACCTAACTCATTATTATGTTAATGCTCCACCCACATATTATGCAGATTATTTTCATTAATTTCATGTTTAAAAATGAAAACTCTCCTGAAGTGAAAGATACGGTTAGGGCTTTACCACTCTACTATGTTATGTATAAATTCTACTTTTTGTGATGAATATCTGGGGCTGCACTATTTACATAACTGGTATGCTGAGAATAACACCAAAGTCTGCTTTTATCTAATTGTTTCTCTTTCTTTCCACTTAAATGCTGTAAACTAAAATACAAATATCCAACCCTGTCTTTTTCTAAAAATAAAATAATAATGTATTACATATTTGCGCAGAGTAGAGATTTCAAATGTATTTGCTGTAAAACCTTTACAAAGAAATTGAATTGTGCTCCATTTGAGCTTTCACAAGGTCTGTCTTCTTTACTCCATTTAGTAAATAGTTTGCTTATTTTATGTATGTTTACAATGTTGCCAGATTGTAGCTAATTTATTTCAAATAGTGAACATCATAGATCTTTTGCTGCTATCCTGCTTTTGCTGTACTTACTGAGCAGAATGATGATACATAGTAGAATTGCGATGATGGCTCCTGTTCCAAGGCCAGTTCCAATAATGGGGGCAACTCCACTACAGTACCCATTCATGTCACAAGAACAAACTTTCACACGCAAGTACGAAGTGTTTGTCATGGAAGGGTTTCCTGAATCGGTGATCTGTATTGGGATGTTATAGATTCCATCATCAAGAGATCCAATTTTCAGGCTGAGCTGGGCATGGTCACCTAAACAAAAAAACAAAACATTACAACATTATTGATTTCAACTGCTATCACATTATCATGAATTATAAATAAAAAAAAAAACTTTCTCCCACATCTAGGCACAGCTAGCGTGTTTCCCCAAAAATAAGACACGGTCTTATTTTTTTTTTGGCTCAAAAAAACACACTAGGTCTTATTTTCGGGGTAGGTCTTATTTTTGTTTAATGTACAGCAACCCACACTTATTCATGTACAACAGTCTACATGTAATAATGTACAAAAATATACCGTACATTTATTCAAATACAGTAATGTCATCTTCTTTTGGAACATCATCATAACTCTCCAAATCCTGAATTCTGGCCTGATGCCGTACCTTTCCAAGAGCAATTTGCTAACCAAGCGCTGGCCAGAATGAGCGAAGCGCACTTTCACTATTGATTCCTCACAGGCTGAGTGCATTTGGTATTACTCCGCCTGTGACAGGAGCCAGCGCTATGGAAAAAGTATCGGCTTATGCAGCTCTGCTCCCTCCGCTGCCGCCTCTCTTCCTCTAGCACCACCACCAGCCTTGGGAATGGTCACAACTAGGTCTTATTTTCAGGGTAGGTCTTATATTTTAGCATTTCCCAAAAATAGTACTAGCTCTTATTTTCGGGGTAGGTCTTATTTTCGGGGAAACGCGGTAGGATAGTTTATCAACAATTAGATCTACTGAGATGCTAGTATGAGTTTACCTAAAACATAACCTGAGACAAGGTAATGCATCTGCTGTCATTTAAACCTGCCAAAAAGGCTAGTGTGACTACATAGCATTTTTGGGCCTTAAACTTTCTGGTCATGACAGTATGAACAGTATTTAACAAAACATAACATTATTAAGGTTGGTCATAGACAAGCACATGTCTTCCCAGGAATATCAGGTAGGGAAGTATCTGTGCATCCTGGAACGCTTTGCAAGAGCACCAGAACCCTCCACAATTCTCTTTAATGGTATATGCATTCTACTTTAATCCTTTTTTTCTGCATCTTAAGATAGGTAATCATTTTGTCCACTTGACTTATCTCTAGGACATCAACTACTACAAGGGATGCTTGAAAATGAGAGCATCAGTTAAACATTTCTGATACTACAATTAGAAGCCTTACTTATCAGTAGTCCAGAAGGCTACCATCACCTACTCAGTCTGTAGTTAGATAGATAGATAGATAGATAGATAGATAGATAGATAGATAGATAACTAGATAGATAGATACTGTTTTACCTGCAAAGTATTTGCAACACTGATCAAGCATTCTTGCAAGTCACAAAACTTTTAGCTCACTGCAAAGCTAAGAAGTTCATGTTAGCATTTTCTAGCTGAAATTTAGAAGCTGCTGGCTCAACTCTCTGTTCATTGGACAGTTCATTGTCCTATGGGCAGGCTGGTATCAAGAGAACCTATAAACGATGGCTGATCTTTCTGGCAGCTGCAGGTGAAAAGGTGACACCAGAAGCTGCACTGATGAACCAGTAAATTGATGTGCTGGGTTGTGCTGTGTGGCAGAGGTGCATGACTCACAAGAATGGCAAACCTTTTAGCAGTCTAAACAGCATAATGTATTTCAAATATAAATAATATGAAAATTTAAAAAAAGTTAAAAAAACTAAAATATTAAAAAATAAATAAATAAATCAAAAAAATGTTGCATGCCGACCTGACTGCACACGACAAACTCCTGCTGCATGATGTTAAGACAGATGCCGGGCAAAAATAGAAACAATTGGGCGGGGCTAGCAGTGGCATCACTGCTAGCTCCGCCCAACTGTTTCCTATTGGCCAGCACCTGCCAGAGTCTTCCATCAGTCTAGCAGGCAATTAATAACAACTGGGTGGAGCAGGCTGTGACGCCACAGCTGGCTCCGCCCAGTTATTATTGTTTAATGACAGATCAGCATCCCCAGGTCATTTGGGGATGCCGATCTGTCATTACAACTGGACGGAGCCAGTCGTGAGATCACGGCTGGCTCCGCCCAGCTATAATTTGCTTGGAGATCAGTTGGCTTCGGCTGACCTTTCTCCACGCTTCATCAGTAAGCATACCTATTTTTAAACTTTTTTTACCCAAATTGATATTTTAGAGCTACCAATTTTTCACAGAAACAGTTGACCTGATTTTTTGAAGCGTACAGTGTCGACTTTAGGACATCCCAATTTTGCAAATAAACTGCCTTTCTGGGCAATGCACAGGTTCACTTTAAATTCCAACAGCTTACCTTTTCTTATACAACTTTCCCTTTTATGAACTCAGAAAACAAATGCAAAGCAACAGTCCTCCCACTTCTGCAAATAGTATGAACAATAGCACAACTCTTACATTAGGAAACTATACCACATAAAAGGTATTTTGTAACTCTTACAAAGTTCCTTTGTAACAAAACAATTTGTATACCAGCTATAATATTCCCCTGTAAAACGTAGAGTACATTTCTATATAAACCTCTGCAAAATATATTATAGATAAACAAAACCAACTAAAAAAAGCACTGCACATAACATCCCTTGCCGTAATGCTAACAATAGCAGGTTATTTTTCACAGCTTTGCTTACATTGTTTACAAAAAAAGATAACAATAACGGGTAACAAAACAATCAGCAATATTATAGTTTGCAGCATTAAACAGCTGTGGTAAAAAGTGCAATTGAAACAGCAGGATTCATTTGTCTAAATTAATAAAACCAGTAGACAAAGCCTGAGCACAAAACACTTTCCTGATTAGTTGCATTTAACTACGATTTGTCGTAGGATAAATTGTACAATTGTTTTTTTTTATATTTAAACTACCGCAAGAGATTGCTACCTTGAATAATCTGTTTAAACAACCTTCACTTATTAAAGTTAGCAGGAATTTGCAATTTTTCTCCACTTTATAGTACTAAAGTAATCTCAGAAACCATATTGAACCTACGGTACATTATTGTGTATCTCAAACATTGCATATTTAAGCTAATGGATACAAAGTGACAATAAAATACCAACAGCAGAAAAGTCAGAAATAAAATGATTCACTTGTATAGAGTTTATAACTTGTAGAAGCAAAAGCAGTGAAAGTTACCTAAAATAACCCCACGTGCCTTCCAACGTGCCCATGTTGGTGGGCTGCCTTAACACAACACATAACAACAGAAGAAAAAACATCCCTGCAGCTTGCTCTAATACAACGCACCACAATGCATGCGCATTGTGGGGTTCTGCAGCGCAGCTCTCTTGAAGGTTAATGTTGTATGTTGGGGTGCCATTCTAACCAAATGGTACCACAACGCAGATGATATCATGTGTTACCATGCATTGCCATCTTGGAAGTCCTGGAAGAGGGGATACTGAAATCCTGCAAGTTCCCTATGTGCATTTCTGCAAATTATATCTTGGGTATAGCCTACTGTTTTATGTGCATCTCCAGGAAAATGTATTTTTAGTTTTAGAATACTAAAAGGATGGAACCAACCATGTTTTTTCGCTGCCTATGGCCCCAATGGAGAGATTCACCCTTTATTATACACCCTATTCTATACACTTTACATATTTCTAGCAGTTTTGGTGTGAAGCAGCTAGACCAACCCAGAGACAAGAAATGTCTAGTAAAAACAACATCAATCACCTCTTCAGAGTTTTTAAAATTCTGATTGGGATGGACCAAAAAAAAAGGCAAGAAGCCTGATGTAGCCAAAAATGAAGACATCCCGAAGCATTAAAGCTGACCTCCAGGCAATCAATTAAATACACAGTTAAAGTATATATGTGGGAACTGTTTTACCTGTAAACATATTTGTATTTCTGTTCATCCAGTCTTATGACCTAAGCATTCTTTTAAGACAGCTTTAGCACACCTTGGTCAAAAATAGCCTGCTGACAGGACAGTGAAGGAGCAGCAGCACAATCATCATCTCATCATTCTGCTCTTTCCTTCTGTCTATATATTCCCTGACATGTGCACTGCAGCAGAGCCAGACTTCAAACTCGATTTTACAGGGGCTTCCGAGTGGTTGAAAGGAAGACAAATTTAGGATTTTTTTTTAATGAATACATACCTGCAATTATCTGTGCTTTTTTATATCTTCTGGGAGATTAGCTTTAATTGCATTCAATAAGATCACTTAGCTCAAATAGCTATCCATTCCTAATTTGAGCATCTCAAATCTGCATTTCTGGCAAACTATAATTTCTTTTATACTCTGCACTAACCAGACAAATGTTAGAACAGAATATTTTTCTGGTATTTAAGACAGTCCACCCATCTTTTTATCAAGCAATTATAGAAGCAAAACACGCAAAGTAGCAGGTATTGCAGTTAATAATAACATGTAACAATTTTCTAACATGTCAAAATAAACCATGTCAAATGGCCCCAAGGCGAAAAAACAGACACCTGCTGTATTTCTAACAGATTATTAAAAAACAATGTTACAACATACTAAAAGCACTAAATGTAAGCAAGCTTCCATAAAATTGTGCTTAATTACACTCACAAATGCATGTGGTAGCTTATTAAAGTCTCAGTGATCTTAGAAGTCCTTTACTTGAAGGGGAGGATGGGGAAGGAATTAATATTGTTGACCATAAGCTTCATAAGATGAAATAATGATTAAGGCAAGTTAAATCATGCTTACCACTGAGCCGCGTTATCGTCCAGTTTTTCTTAATGTCCATTGGGCTATATGGGAGCTCAAAGATGAAAGGTCCTGCGTTGGGGTTGATGTCAGCATCTACTGCTGTAATATTAATGGCATTTGGATCTGGCCGTTCACAAATTTCCACTTCTTTAGGGAACACATGAGGGGCATTGTCGTTTATGTCCAGCAAATATATTTGAAGCGTGCCCGTGCCACTCATGGGGGGAACACCTATTTAAAATACAATTACACAATTAAAAATACCAAGGCATGTCACCCTTTAACTATTGAATTCAACAAAAGCAAAATAAAACATACACTGAGCTCAGGGGCCTTGATCTTGAACAGGTTGGCTGTACATGCATCTGACAGATCAAGACATTTGATTCACAAGCCAAACTTAAAGATCTGACAACTGTGGTGATGGTCATCTACAGTAGCTACACATATGGGTGGATGATTAAGCCTGCTTTTAGAAAATATATCTTTTAACCACTCTACTGGAAGGAGGTCCAATGTACAACAATGTTCCTAAAACAGCAAATAAAGTTGAGGCAGCCACACCATGTCACCCCTTGACTACTTGTACATGTACTGAACTAAATCATCTTTGTTGTTCAGGATAGACCTTGGAGTGTTTAGAATTTCCTGTCAAGCATCTCCTTTTACAGCTCATGCGAATCCAGCCTGCATTTCTATCCTGGTTCTTGTCAATAGGTTCTTGTCATGTGTGATGGTAAGTTCTGGCCATATTCATGCTGATTATCAGCAGATATAAAAAAACAGACTGTTCATTTTGCAAACAAATTTGCGCTTTTAGATTTTTCCCTTAGATTAGTGAAAGAGTTGAAGCTCTGCTGACTTTCATCATCCAATCATGTGCAATTGTCACCACATTAACTAAGCCAAGGGAATTCCCCATTGTAAAGTGAATAGACTATTTGCTTTTAGTAAATCAACCCCTCTGACTTCATTCTGCTCCACCCAACTTGAAATATATTATACAACATAGAAGTAGTCAAAGCAGATATAGATATGGTACCAACACAAAATATATAAGTAAGACTGTTACCTTACTTGTGTAAATTTGCATTATTTGTTTATATATGTGCAAAAATATCAACTGGATTAGAATGAAGGGCAAAAACTGAAAGTAACGGAAATGAAAGGGATGCCACAACTGTACTCCAAGCCCCCTCTGCTACAGAACTGTTTCCACTTCAACCAATAGATATCAACAGACTGGAAATATCAGTTCAATGAACAGCAAAGATGCTTCATATCTGAGCAGAATGATGCAACGTCAGCCATACCAGTGCTTTAGGTTTGTTGGCCCTTCAAAACATAAAACATTAGTAGAGGGTATTTAGTGTCTGTAGTGCGCAGTGTTGCTCTTTTTGGTAATGTGGAGAATATTCTACCAGGACTTAAAGTGATATTAAAGTCAAAAGGTTTTTAATCTATTTCAAATGCTAATTAAATCACTTACAATAGATGCTGCTCCTTATGTTTAAAAAAGTTTCCAGCCAAATTTGCTGGTCCCCTGAGCACTAGCCCTGATATTGCATTTTACGGTGGCTCGCTTCTCTTGCAAGGTCTTATGAAGCCACCCTTGTGTGTGCTAGTAAGCTGTGTGTGTCTTTACAAACACATGGGCAATGCAAGCTAAGTTACTCCCCTGCTGCCTGCTTCCTCGCTCCTCCCTTCTCCAAGCTAGTAGCTGGACAACTGCTGGAGATTTTACTCTTGCTTGTGATCTTGAACTCAACAGAACGTTTGGGGAAGTTGTGCTGAGAAAGTTGGTGCTGGCTGTTTGGAAACTTGATAACTGCAAGTGCTTGGGAGATACTTTGCTGGGCAATGTATATTTGTTTGATCTGGATTCATTACTGTAAAAAGTTTGAGAGTGTATTACTACTTTAATAACAATCCAAACAGGATTTGAATCACACTAACAGTGATGTTAAGAATAAGGTCTACTACTAAAGACATGACATCAAAAGACTGAGCTAGGATTCTGAAACAAGCTTGCACTGCACATTCCGCAATTCATTTAGCACCTAACCTTACTTAGTCTCTCCCAAAAACAGAAACATATCAGTTCAATATTTCAACAGATCATGCAAAATGTTTCAGAAACCAAACATCACCAAGCTATATGCTCTAGGGTTTGTTACGTTGGGCAGGAGGTGTCTTCTGATGTTGACACTAAGGGGGTGATTTACTAACCTAAACACACACACACACTAGATGCGTGTGATTTTTACACAGCAAAACGTATTTATCAACCAAAAAGTCTCTAAAAGCATATTTCCAATAATGCCATATATGGAAAAATCATGCACATGATGCATATATAATGCTGCTTCACAGTTTAGACAAAAATGGTTAGCATTTACATTCCTGCATTCATCAACGTAAGCAACACAATGTAGAGCTAATTTACACAACATCACCTTGCAATTCATGCAGGGCTTTGCACAACACACCTGCTGGGTGTGTACACACTACAAAGGTGTCTAGATTCCACCAATAGATCATGCTGGGAGGGAGCACACTACAGAGGTGTATACATGTTCGTGGCGTGTTTATAAGGTTAGTAAATCAACCCCTAACAGAAGACTGTCATCATTTTAGAAAGCATCAGTCTGTAATTAGGGACTAAATAATGCATAGGCCTAAATGTAATGTTTAGAAATATTACAATCTCCTGGCTCCTCATAACATTTTTTTTGATGGCTAATGCAGTTATGGTAGTAAAAACAGCAAAGTGATTACATATTATCCTTATGGGAAATATACTGTACATATGGAATACAACAGATGAAACATATTACAAAACGAATGTGTTGTCTACAGTACCTAATCAGATTTAATTACTCGAATATAGGAAAATGAAAGCAAGTATCTAAATGGCTGGTAAAAAGCAACAGCTCCACTTTTCATGAGGTCTCATATGTCAAATATATGGATTCACCTTTAGACTTATTTTACACTTAATATGCTTGTATGCACTCTACATTTGCTATAACATAAGAACGATAGCAATGCTTTATTATGAAACACATATATCAATATATTTATACGTTTTATTAATTTATACAATTTTCTGCAGCACTTTATGGAGTATCTAAACTACAGGCAAATAATCAAATATCTAATTAGAGGGATAACAATATCTCTATGGAAAATGTTTATGATATAACTGAATGTTTACATGTCATACTTTTATTTTCAAAAAGGCTGCAGGTAACTAAATTGAATTAACATGCAATTAATTAATACTTACTGCAAACACAAAATCAGATTTATTATGTTACAAAAATATGAGATGTAGGCCACAATCTCAGTTGCAAACATATCTGACCTAATTACATTCTAAAAAGATGTACACAAAATTAAGATAGAAGCATTTCTGTGAACACTTACCACTATCAGTTGCAAGAAAAGTTGCATTGTACATGTTGTTTTTTACATACATGGATTCCCTGTCCAAAACAGCGATTGTGGTTATCTGTCCGTTTATTGGGTCGATTTTTAGCCAGTTTCCAGGGTCTGAAAGTTTTGCATATCTAAGAATAAAAATATTGGCTGTGATTAGATGACAACTTTCTAAGGTAAAAGATGCATATAACAGTTGATAACATATACCAGCTGATAACATATAAAACTAAACACAAAGACGCAAACTTCTTGTATCTGGCAAAACCTAGAGTCGTTAAAGTCAGCCTGTAACATTGTTTGACGCAATACAGTAAGAGCTATATCTGGCAGCTGACATTAAATATTGCCACCAGTGCTACTACAAAATTCACTGTTCTGAAGTACAGTATTGTTGCAAAATATTGTGGGATTGCTATGTAGATCAAACAAATTGTTTTATTATGGCCATTATCTGATTTTTGTGCACTTCTACTGAAATCCCAGATATTAGACAACAGGTATCAAATGTTTATGGATAGATCTAAAAGCTGTGCATGACTGGATGCTAAGCTTCAGCACAAACTTTACACATAAAGGCATGTTAAATTTCAGTACCAATATTCACATTTGTTTTTCAACTGAACTAAAGCAAACATTTCTAGAAGGTAGAGTATTTTGGCAGACGAGACTAAAAAACTCCTTTTTGCTCCTAGTAATAGTTTTTGTTGTGTACATTGCAGCACATGTGCAGTGTATTGTACACTCTTGTTCCCTTTCCACATCTGTACAATGCCCGAAAGTTACATCATTAGTGGCCACCCAATCGTCGAAGAGAGATGTTGGGACAAAAGAAGAATTTGAGAAGATGGCAGCGACGGTGACTAAGCAACAAGGGCAAGGGTTTATCTGTCATAGCTGGAAGAGGCCTCCCTAGGACGTAAATTTCCCATGATGTACAAGTATGCCATGCATACGTGAACATTGCGGCAAGTTCTCTTGGGGCCTGTGGCTAACATAAGTTCCACTATTTCTATAGTGGTGTTCTGCCTAAAGACTCAAGCCAGCTCTCAGCAGAATCATAATATGTGACATAATAAACGAGCAGGTACCCAGATAGCAGACACCCAAACCCAAAAGTCAGAATGCCCTCCAAACTAGAACGTCGATTTAGACACCTATAGAAAAGGGAAAGGAACACGATTTCTTATAATTCAGGCATTAGTGAAAAATACAGTATATATCTATGCTGTGAGACTGCTTCAGTTGCCAGTAAAAGTAAGGTCCCGGTAACACAATTAAAAAGTGGCAAATAAAATATTTTTCTGGGTAATAAAAGCAACAAAGAAACAGCTTGTGCTGTTTGCACCTACGCAGAATGTTTACTTTTCAACGTTTTTAACATTGTACATATTCACTTAAGAGCTCACCATCCAGAAATACTGGAGAAAAACAGAGCTAGGTGCAATTAAGTAGGACAATATAATTATCTGTGCATTGATGTGTGTGAATCACTCTTCATCAATGACTTTAATTTGAGTAAAGACAAAACAAACAAACTAAAACAAAATTACAAAAATATCAATAATAAGTCAATGCATATTGGCTTGAGAAAATGTGTGGATCCAACAGTCACCTTCTGAAGTGGAAGCTAAATTATCTAATAACAGAAGTTTGAAGTGAAAAGAAACTTGGAGCTTACCTAATTGTCTGCTGCAGGTAGCGGTCTGGATCTTGAGCATTAAAAGTTACGAGAACATTTCCTGGAAGCAGACCTTCTTCCTGACGAACAAGTTTAGGGTTTGCGGTAAAGTAGGGACTCTCATTGACATCAATGATGGTAATGGAGACAGTGGCTGTTGACTGAGGAGGGTGATGGATGCCCTTGATTAAAGGCACTTGGTTTTCTGCAGCTACCGTCAAAACAAACATCCTGTTGGTCTCAAAGTCAATTGGCTAATGCAAATAAAAGAAAAGAAATGTAGGTTATCTGTACACTGTTCAGATTAAAATCAATTTAAACCCTGCCTTTTACAATCAGCCTTATTCCTCAGAAAAATGTTTTATGTTTTGAACTGAATAATGCATTATAAATGCCCTTTTTGGCTTTTTTGCTTGTGGACAGCTTCTGTATCTGCAGGCCTAGGACTGTGGTGGAGCGAAAGCGCAGTGAATTGTCTGTGACATCTCTGTGCACTGTAGGACTTCCCATCCCATGTCCCTTTATGGTATTTCCCTCTGGAGGCAGAGAGGGCAACTCATTGACTTGTACTTACTATGGGGAGACTACATGCAGCTGTGCCTCTGCACTGTGTTCTATAGTCTCATAAAAGAAGCACAAACAGCGGGGTAATAGCTTATTTGCTGCATTGCTAGCCTGTGGCTCGGCATTGTCTCTCTAAAACAGGGAGGCCAATGATCAGGACTGTGGCTAATATGGTCTCTAGTACTCTTGAAAACACTGCCATTCTAAAAAAAAAACGGTCTAGTCATAATAATGGGTGGGAAAAGGTGCACAGATTGACTACAGGTCAATCCAAACACAGCCCAGGCATAAGAGTTTAAAATCTCCAATTCTTAAAAAAATATACTGTATTTAATAATGTAAGGCAAATTTGTGTTTACTTCAAGCATTGAATCATGTGCCAGGAATTAGAAAAACGACAACTTTTTCTGCAACCTATTGGATCTTTGAAGTGAGTGAGTGAGAAAATTAATTTCCATGTACTTAGCTGCAATTCATGCTTTAGTAAACGAGACCCATAGTGTATTAGCAGCCTTTGGGTCTGGAGTAATTATAGAGATAGAGGTAAGCCTTCTTTTCACATAACAGGAGTTAACAATTAAGTGTTAAAATGTATCACTTCATTAACATGGGCACTTTTTGTAGTTTGATTACTTTCCATTCAGTTAACCTAAATATCAACAGAGGTTCTACCTATGTAAACCCTATCTGTGTAAGTGGCAGGTAAGTATTAACATGCAATCTCATATTTATTTTTATTTATTTTATTCAAATCCATTATCTTTTTTTAAATATTCCAACTTACTTTGACAACAGTCACCAAGCCATCATTACTGTTGGGATCTGTCCTAATGGTAAAACGTCCTGTGGCATCCCCACTGACAATTTTGTACACTGTGTTCCAAGCACTTGTGTGTGGCTGGTCCTTGTCCGTTACGGTTAGGTTTGCTACTACAACGTCGATCCGGTTTTCAGGCACTTCTCCATAAAACTGAAAATAAGAAGAAAATAAGTAATATAGAGCACAGAAAATGCTAAACAGCTTCTATAATATTTACATATTCATGTAATCAGAAAATAAACTAAGAAAATGGCTGGTGATTATCACTGGAAGAAGTATTAACTGACTGTCATTGCATGGCATTGTCATGGACTCTTATCTTCTCGGAACAGTGCATTGTCTCAGAACTAATGCCTTACTTATCTCATTCGGCAGGGCATTGACTTGCAGGTAACGCTCGGTTGTGAGAAGATTATTATGTGTAACAGACAGACTTAGCATCACAAATGTTTAAATAAGTCATGAAATGAGCTGCCATTCCGAAGCATTTAATGCTTTTCACAGAACACAAATATGTAAGGCAGCATGAGATGAAAGGGACAGCAGTGCATTGCAATGCATTGAAAACAAAATGAAGGCCATTACAGCTCATTCCTTTATAAACTAATGTAATTACATGCAAGGAAACTCTCCAAGCTACAAAGAATTGAGGTCTAGCATTATTTACATTCATACCAGAAGTATGAAAGAAGAAAACAAGACTAATCACAGTTTTCAAACAATAACGTTAAAAGTTTACAACAATGAAGGATGATATTCTTTTGACATTGCATAGAGTGGAATGGCCAACCTTAACTATTCCTGTTTGTGCTGGCTTAGATTTCAGCTGTGCTATTCAGCATTGACATATCAGCTGGCAGAACAACATGGAAGGCTGCCCATACCTGCTGTACTCAATAATACAGAAATGGCAAATGAGACGGGAAGGATATTGTTTATGTGCTGTTTAGCAGTGACAGACAGATACGGACAGCTCACTAGCAACCAATGTTGCACTCACCGCTCCAACTCACTGGGGGAAATAATTTTTAAAGCTTACACAAAACAAAACAGATGGGCTATCTGACAAGACATGTATAACCATAACTTAAAGATTTAGGTATTTGGTGCCAAAATATGCAGTTTTGAGTCTAGAGGCCACATACAAGATGTACGATATCTTAGCGAGTAACATTCAGACTGAGCTGTGGCTTGTATCTTGTATCACATATAGTACATTGATCAATTAAACTGTACCTATACTAAAAGGAAACCATTTCCTGAGAGAAATATAGCAGCTGACATAGCCGATCTCTACTCCTGAAAATGCTAGATGCTTAAAGTGTATAGAAATGCAAATTATGGGTAAAAAAATAAAAGCACCGTATGCACCATCTACATATAGTTATCCCAAAAATGAAGGAAATATTTATTTTGGGGAGCTTTTAATGGCCATCACATTACTACTAGGGTCCCCCTCTTAAGAAGAGACACAAACTAAAAATGTTAGGACAGATGTGCTTCCATGCCTAGCATGGTCAATCACAAAGAGGAAGCAGTTCTTTGCCAAGGGGTATAGTAGGAGTACCAGGTGTGTTATTACTTTAGAAGATCTCTAAGAAAAATGTGCAATCACTGACTTGTTGCATTGGTGCAATGCACAGGCTCCTGCAGACTCCTGCTCCCAGTCCCTGTCTATACCGAGGTATGGGTTTTCAGCTACAGGAGCGGGAGGATGTGTCCATAGACTACATGTGCAATGATTTCTACAAGTGAAGTGATGTCTACAAGTGCAGTGATGGGGCTACAGATGTCACCATGTTTCATTTTACAACTTGAATATGGATGTAACATCAAACATGGTCAGAATGTAAAGTTATTCTTTAATAAACCAAAAAAGGCCTTCAATAAAACAGCATTCTTAAGTGCCATTTACTTTAAATGACCACATTTTGAAACAAATGTTAATGAAAATTAGTTTGCCACAGACACAAAGCGCCGTGTCTAATGGGCAGCGTATATGCAGATGCTAAGGCAGTATTGTTGAACAATTATTGATGATGCTGCATGACACAGCAGTTGGAATGCTACTGTAAGTCTTCCTTACTCTGCCCGCAATTGTTTGCAGAAATCAAAATGAAATTATCCGTAACACGTAAATTCACGATATATTACAATATGCAGAAACAGCATATTTAACAAAACATATCCTGTGCCTTTTACAATTACAAAACAGTCCTGGAGCTCCAGTCAAGTGACTGTGCCTAGGCAAGGTCTCTAAAGATTTGCCTGAAAGAATAATGCCATCAGTCTGCTGCAGGCAGGAGGAAGCATTTTCTTAGTCTGCTCTCCTAGTCTCTCTCTGTTCATTGTAGTGTTCTGGCCTCTGGCAGTACACAGTCTGAGTGGCAGCAAGGGGACTGATGTGTGTGTCTGAGATGATTTTTTTTTTTTTAGTGGCAAGACGTAGAAGAGAAACTAAGCTGGATGAGTATGATGGATTTGTACACTGGCTGGCCACAGGGAGGCAGTACTTAGGGACTGAGTTGTATGATACATTATGTATACACACATAAAGGACATGAAGGCTACTATTTAGGCACTTAAAGTGACACTAAACTCAGAAGGTAAATCTTAAAAAAGCCTTCAAGTATCTTAACCATTAACAAAAATGTATCTTATTTGTGTATCACTCGGCTGTAGATCCTCAAATCATCTCTGAATTGGTGCTGACACCGTCCTTCTTTCTGGAGGGGGGCTACTTTTGTTCCCCATTGTCCCTGTGTGTGTTATAAAGTAGCCACCACTCCAAGCTCACTCCTGTGTTGGACCACAATTTCACATTTAGTTTACTAATTTGTATTGAGATTGTAGTATATCACGGGAGCAAGCTTGGAGCAGTGACTACTTTACAACACACACAGGGAGCATAAGCAGCCACCCTCCAAATGGAAGGAGAGTGTCAGCACCAGTTCAGAGATGATTTGATGCTATACAGCTGAGTGATACACAAATAAAATACATTTCTGTTAATAGTTCAGGTACTTGAATGTATTTTTAAGATTTAACTCCTGAGTTTAGTGTCACTTTAAATGTACATGGCTGTATCATCTCTGGCCAGTATCTTAAACCAAGATGCAGGTGATGCCTGAACAAGGATGCTGCTGGCCCTCTGGACTAAGAGGAGGATAAAAGCATTGTCAGGGGGAGGTAGGTACTGTGATCTCTTTGAGAAAAAACAGCAAATGTAAGAATTACACGAGGCTGATTTACTAAAGGATTTGAGAAAGTTAAAATTGATTGTTTGAAAATTCACTTCAATTTTCCAACCATGTGAAAAGAAAATCCTTGTTTACTTATTTCACCTGCACATGATTGGATAATTGAAGTGCGTATTCACACAACTGATCGTATGAGCATTTACTAATCCTTTAGTAAATTAGTCCCATGATATAGCATGGATGAACCTAACATGAAACTCTACCCAGTGCAACGTCTGTTTTAAAGCAATAGCATATTGGTGTGTGTTTAAAAAATGAGTGTTCTGCCAAGTCTTCCAACATATCCAGGAAATATATTTTAGTAAATATGACAGGCTCAGTCTGCCAGTATGAATAATTACTTAAAGTTTAACATATGTATGCAAATTGTCATTTGTATCCAAAAACAGAGATGTAACTTTATGATTGTATTAAAGCTCCAGGCTGGAAAATGTTTAGTTAAATATACTCCTAAATTGGAACACTGGTTATAGATCTACCTTGTGTTCACTAAATCCTTTTCCAAACCCAGTTATTACTGTGTAAAAGTAGCAATTACATTATTAGTGTGCTGCATATAGCCTGTTCAGAGAGCAGAGCAGTGGGAGGGACCCAGCAGGCCCCACCCGCTACAGACTGCCTGCAGAAAAGTATAGGCGGGGGCCAAGACATGACCAGTCACCCTGCACAGGAAGAGAGAGTAGCAGTGACTGGTCTTTATTACAGGAAGCTCTTGCCAAGAGGGAACGTTTCACAGTGGATCGCGGCACAGTTGCGGAAGAAAACACAGGAAGCACATCAAGTAAGACTACACATGCCTCTTGTATTTAGACAATATTTGTTTATCCCGGAGTTCAGCTAACAAGAATAAATATGGTTCCTTCTTTTTTTAGAGTTTAAATGGAATCCCACATAGAGCAATACACCCGCATGAAAAAAATCAAATGAAAGAGCTCACTGGGTGATTTATTAATGTGAAGTTAATGTGAAGAAGCTAACGTTTACTAGAAACATATTTTCATGTGCATTGCTAGATTCCACTTCTTTAAATGCTTCCAAACACAACTGGATGAAACTACGTACAAAAACGGAAAAAAAAATACTTTGCTTTCCTGCCGCTTGTACCGACAATCTTCACTGACTTAAAGAGCTAAACTTGTTGAAAAGACCTCAGGGTCTGACCGTATTTGCTCTGTCAGATGCTGGGTTTCCCGCTGTGCTCTGTGGTTCCTTTAGCCGGCTCTGATTCACTATTGCCCTGCAGCAAGAGGCCAGAAAATGGAACCACAGGGCACAGAGGAGGACCAAACATCTAACATCCCCGGAAGTGTCAGATGCTGAAGACCCTTCAGCAAGCTCAGCTTTTCAAAAGAGTGAAAACACTGGCATGGGAGGCGGGAGAGGTAAGTATAAATTCTGTTCTTTATTTTTACATGAGCACCCTTAGCCCATCCAGTTTTCTATTGCTTTTTGTCACACTTATATCTGACCTGCCAATTAAGATTGCACTTAATTCAATCGTTCATAATTTACACAAACCTTCTTTACTTTTTACCCTTAGTTTATTCTAGCATGTTGGGCTGATTCATGAAAACTCTTTCTTTTTTATGAAATAATAGGTAAAAACGTATTGCTTGCCATTGGCAAGAACTCTCATTTTGTATTTATTCTTTGTTCCAGTTTTCATAACGTCTTGTTATGAAAACTGGTACAAATGATACATCATTATGTATCATTTATGCAGAGATGAGTAAACCACTGGTGCTTATAAAATCTGAATGATTATAAAAGCGGTCATTATAATCGCAAGTCTTAGAAGTAACTCCCCCACCCTAACTCATGGCCATCTGTACATATCTGTCACCACCCTGAAACCATCCCTTAAAATAGCCTTCATTAATCAATACATATTTTATTACAAAGCAAGACAAAAACACGAATCCCTTTTCATTTCTGTCATTCAGCAGACACAATTTTGCTAGTTATAATACAAATCCTTGAGACAGACAAATACAAAGTCTTGAGAATGAGCAATTTCCTTTAATAGTGCTGTACTTTGTCACAAAGAAAATATTCTGTTTATCCTTAAAGTACTGCTTTGAAAAAGGAAAAGGGATGAAACTTTCAAGCTGAAAGGAGGAGATGCTGGTATGTGTCAAAAACCAGACAGATCTACAGGTTTAAAATTCTAAACACATGCAAGTGAGGTAAATAGAGAAGAAGCTGATTATTGTGTATAGAAGTGGTGCAGAGCAAGAAAGAGCTTCCAAGGGGAAAGAAGAAATACGTTTGTCATGTAATGAATAAATCATTACAAATGTTCAAATCTGAAACAAAGGCATAATAAGGCTTGAATGAAAATAAGTGCAGGCTGAAATGTCTATGGCTATTTAATTATATATATATATA
>NW_017306436.1:724731-733071 GCF_000935625.1 Nanorana parkeri | reverse complement strand
TATAACCCCAAAACCAAAACTGTCCTTATTTTCTAAATAAAACACACAGATACACAATGCACAGTGATGATGGGCTGTGAAATTACTGGCCCCCAGAAGAAGTTTGAGAGCTATCTCTTTCTGACCTATCATTTTTATCTACTCATGAGGAAATAGGCCATAACAGAGGAACTGGGCATTTATTTCTGAATCAGCAAACCCTCCAAAATCTATTTTCTGAAATAACTTACACGTCTGGATCAGTGCATGCTGGGTGATCACCCAAACAAGAGTGACTGATGCATTGTATAAACTTTCTGACAATGAAATGGAATTCCCTCACATTTAATTCCCAATCTCTCAAAGTTCTCTGTTTTAACCATTAAAGGAGAACTATGAGATGAGTGATTTCCACTCACCTCATAGTTCTAGCCGACCTGTGACAATGAGACTGTCACAGGTCGGCTCAGTAGATCGGGAGGTGAGCGAACACATACCAGGTTCGCTCACCTCTCGATCCTGTCACGGCTCTCTGCCGTGACAGGGGGAGGGGCTGGATTCCCCGCTCCGATCTTCCAGCGCTGACTGGCGGAGCGGACGGGGGAGGGTACAGCTGGCTCTGCCTCTAGATAGGCAGAGCCAGCTGTCACTCACGCAGCTGGGCGGATCCCGTCGTCTAAGTCGGGATCCGCTCTGGCTGCGGCGTCTCAGTATAGCGTGAGCTGTAGCTCGCGGTATACTGAGCTTAGGGTAACGGGAAGACGCTAGTTTGTGTCCTCCCGTTACCCTAAGGAGAACTATGGGGAAAAACACTGACCCCATAGTTCTCCTTTAACCCTTTCGCTGCCACCGACGTATGGCACATGGTGGAACACAACCACTTGCAGCTGGCAACGTCAGTATGCCATACGTCAGAGGCTTTCTCTCTTCTGCTATAAGCTCATGGTCACTTCAGCAACCATGAACTTATATCAGAATGATTCCCCCGACGATCCCCTGTAAAATAATAGCTGTCACGGGCGTCTGAAGGTTTTTCCTGCCTGCCTGGAGTCACTCATGCTTCTCCTTGGATCCCTCTGCTCTCTCCCGCCTGTATGAGCTGAGGCAGCAGGGATACAAGGAGAAAAGGACAGCTGAAGCCTGCGAGAGGGAGGGGGCGGGAGGAGGAGGGATCCTCTCAGTTTCAGGATGACAGAGACTCTGTGTTTGACCAAGCAGAGGATCGGTAAATATCTGTAATATTTACAGACCCTCTGTATGCAGAGCATTTACTGGAGTAATCAGCTAATCATTCCAATGTTTGGAAACAACTGAGGACACATAGTACTATGTGTCTCTAGTTATGAATGAACAGGAAGTGCTTTGCAGCAATTCCTGTTCATTCATGAGTTTCCTAATGGGGAGAATCACTCACTATAGGGGCTACTACCCATTCAGAAACTGGTTGATAGTAAATATTTTATTATCACCAGTTTCGGAATGAATGGGAAGACTCTGTACTGAGAGCTTTCCATTCATTTAGAACAGATGCTCCAGAAAAAGAGACTGGGAACTCTGTGTCCTCAATTTCTTTCTGTATTTAAAAAAGAAAATTCATGGGTCTGTTTAGACCCCTGATATTTCCCCAAAGCCACCCACAGTATAAAAAATGAAATACAAAATAAATAAATAATAATCGGAAAACCACAACCCCCCCACACACAGAGATACCATACACATGCAACAGTGTACAGCATATTGTGGCATACGCCATGCACATGTGGTGCATAGCTTTGTTAGAACACATCACAGTGCTTGATTTTTTTCTTTTTAAAATAACATTAATTTAACTGTGACATACTGCCCTGTTATTATACACTGTGTTGGGATTAAATGTATGCCTGTATCATTTTATCACACAACAACACAATGCACAAACGATTGTTAACATAAATTGCTTAATTACAGTTTTGGGTTACGTTTTTTTTTTACCGTTTCGCAAAAAGGCACAATTTAAAATTCACAAATATTTGTTATTTCTTTACGCAATACAGTTTTAAATTTTATATGTAAGTATTTTTTTGTGCACTGATACTAATTTTTGTGTGCATTATCAATTTAACTGTGTATTTCTATTGTTTAATATTGATTTGACAAACATTTGCGCAATTATCACAGGACCTACTAAATTAGCAGCACCATCTTTTAATTCTGCCGGGCCTATGCTTTCAGGAAATATATTGTTTGGGGGGTCCTTTGCAAACGCTAGCAACACAGCAATAGAAAATAATTTTTGCAAAAATGGTGTGGCCAGCTGAGGTTTAAACTTTTCCAGAAGTCTTGGCAGCGAAAGAGTTAATACTTAAAATAAGAATAATGCAGTAAAGTGATTTGTATAATCCATAAAACAGCCATTTGAGGATTTGTTTACATCAACAGACTTGAAGATGGAAGCAAAAGCAGACCATATGGTTTTAAAGCAGATATTGGTTAACTACTAAAAGAGGGAGTGGTTGGTGATCAAGTAGCTTTACCACTCTGCGAAGAAGCGGGTTCATATAATGTCACTTATTTTCTGCGGCTTCTAACCTACTGTTAATAGGCTCCATAAAGATATAAAAAAGCACCATACAATCCATTTAGGTATTCCACCAAAATTAGGGATGCACCAATATTGGTTTTTTGGTATCGAGTACCGATACCGGAAGTCCCATTAAGGAAGCCAGCGGGCGTGTAATGACTTCCTGACCTGGCTTCCTGATTAGCTGGGAAGCCGGGCGGCGTGTAAAGACTCGCCACCCGGCTTCACGATTAGTAGGCAAGCCGTCTCCATGCTTCACGTCACTTTTGACAAGGGAGCATGGAGCCGGCTTCACGGCCAATCAGGAAGCCGGGCAGCGCGTAATGACTCTCTGCCAGGCTTCCTGATACCGGAATCAAATTAACTAATCAAAATAATATGTTTTAAAATAAAACTAATGTAAGGTATCTGAATTTGTCTTTACGTCAGCTTCTTCTAATCCCCTGGACAAACTAGAGTGGGAGGGTGGGCAGTGTAAGTCATACATGCTCTTCAGTGTTTTTAATCCAACACTGGGCAACTGCTGACAGGATTGGGGAGCTGGGCAATTGCCTTGGGGAAATGGAAAGTCACTAAGCAAGGTATGCTGTCTGGCAAGGCTGCCTGTATTGGATCACAAATCTGGCTGACCAGAATTACAATCAGCTCGGGAAGTGAGGCTAGCCATGTTTTGCAGTGATCAATAATCAATAAATTCTTCTTACAAACAAGCCACACTTCCATGGATCTTCATAGGTTAAAGCAACTTTTAATTGATATAATGAATACATACTGTGAAAGAAAACTCCTATGTGTATAACACCTCTCGCGCGTTTCACCGATCTGGCTTAATCATAGAGGCATCTATGATTAAAGTGACACAAAACCCTCAACTTTTTCTCCTTATACACATCTACACAATGAACATTCTCCAAAGCCACATTTATTTATTTTTTAAAATAAAGTCTTATTATTTTAATCCCTTTAGAAAGTCTGCTGTGCTCGATCCCATTGCTCACCCTCCCCTCACACTTCCTGTCACTTAAAAAGAGCCGTGCAGGTTGATTCTGGTCACATGCACATCTTTCTTTGCCTACAACTCCCATGAGGCAGAGAGGAATCATCTCTCACTGCAAACAGCTGCCTCCTCCCCCTCCCTCTCTATACAGTTTCACTGCTTGTAATCTCTGCAATGCTCTGAATGATCAAAATGACTTACAACAAACATCAAATTTACAACAAACTAAACAGAAAAACAAATGTATTTCAAATATAGGAGCCGTGCCCTCTGTGACTGTGTGACCAGATTCAGCATGTGAGCTGAGACTCAGAAGACAGTATGAGGCTGTTGACAACTCACATGCTGAATCTCCTCACAAGCAGCTCCCACCACACTCCCTCCTTGGTAAGCCAGGAGGAGAGAAATCAAAGAACATATATTAGTGTGGGAGAGGTGAAGAAATCCCAGGTCCTTGCAGAGTCTAGAGGGGAGAATTTGTGGGCGGAGACTGAGAAGACACGGCCTCAGCGTGTTGTAGTCCTTCACATGAACCAGCACAGAGGGTGGCTACTAGCTCCCATTGGGACCATGGAGAAGAAAAGGAGCCAACCCCTGGAAGGAAGTTGTGGCTGGAGAAAAATGAAATGGATTTTGGATCATTTAGAGCTGAACAATGACGTAAAAAGGTATACAGGCATTTATTATTTATATGATAGAAGTTATTTTTGTTAATTCATTTCTGAGTTTAGTGTCGCTTTAAGCCAGATCTGTGAAACGCATGAGAGGTGTTATACACATGGGAGTTTTGTTTGTAGCAATAGCAATCCACTAATTTTTTCAATTGCACAATGTTTGCGACCAATTAACAGTCATGGCCTCTGGGATGGGGAGACAAGTCACTGCCAATGCAGCAAGCATGTGATTGCTACTGTCACTCTGTCAGTAAGAGTTAATCCTGTCTATGGACACTTATATGAAAGAGTGGGAAACAGAGATGGAAATCGTGATTTTTACAATGGATAGCTGTGTATATTTTCAATACTTATTTTATTATAAAAATGATTTAGATAAGAGGTCAGTTTGGAAGTGAATGCAACATTATGCAATGAAAAGACCGTTAGTGGCCATTTGCAGATATGAAGCATTTAAAGAAACAAAATAGCACAGGTAGTTATTGTTCAGCCCTATATGTGTTTTGTAGTGAAGCCATTCAACTATTCCTGCATCTGTTAAAGTTAATGCAATGTCACAAGTCTGGTTCTAAGATATGACAGCTTTACAAGGATAATAATAATCCTCCTGGCACTCAATGGGTTGAAACTTAAAAGCAGATTTTGTTGCAACCCTGAAATCAGCAGCTTAGAGGTTTAAACAGGGTAACCCTTTAAAAGACCAGCTGTGGATGGATTTGACAGAGAGAATAAAGCAATAGTAAAAATAAATAAATAATGTCGGATGGAGGAGGCAGAATCAAGTCCATCTCCTTCTGTTTAGCTGTCTCGGAGATCAGACAGATTAGATGTGGTTTATTGATTGAGGGCTTCTTATTTTATTAAAGACGAAAAGAAAGCCTCACACAGGTCCTCAATGTCTGTTATAGTCTGTACAACATTGGTTATGGCTGCACTTATTATAGTCAAAATAGGAGAGTGCTAACAAATGGGATAGTGACATTCAGACACTATCTCCTAATTCAATTCAGCCAGCTCGAGGAGACACCCTTCAAAAAGAATTCAATAGATTTCTATTGTAAATGAGTTTTACAAATGTAAGGGGCTGTCTCTCCAAAAGTATATTTCACTTGGTAATCAATGCACTGCAAATAATTTTATTAGGCAAATTATCCGAAAGTGCAAAATCAGATGCACAATATCACATATATCCAAAGCACATTAAAGCAAACTGGTACCCAGAAATTAAAGCTGTGCTCTGGCCAGGGATTCCCCACCCCACACAATCAATGCCCCTACCCCCTTTCAGTACAGCCCAAAACAAATCTAAAAAGCCCAAAATATTTACCTAAATTCAAGGATCATGTGACATGTTGTGTTCCAAGTCTTCTCTTTTTCTTACAACAGAGAGGGAGGATCCTACTTCGGATGCACATGTCACTGTCTAGGTAATGTGAAATCTTCCTACTGGTTGTCCAGCAATGGGGCCTGCTGCAGAAGACTGCAGTGGTGTGATTGTCATGACAAGGGGACCAGTTGAAACGAGCAAAGACCACAGCACTGAATCCCATTTCCTCTCTCCCAGAAAAGGTGCCAGCAAGAGACACGTGTCTTAAAAAAACAATTGCCAAAAGTGGGACTGAGGAAGCAGGGAAAGATGTATGGGGGGTGAAAGTAAAAAAAAAAATGAATGAAACTGCTTTTCCTTATAGCATGCAGATCATCATGTTCAAAATGATAGTAGCAGCTATATACAAAAATATATAATGTAGAAAACTAGCCATATACAGTATAATGACTACCCTGGTGACAAGCCAAAGCCATTATTGGAGCCTAAAGGAGAGTAGAAATTCATAAAATATGTCCTTTTAGATATGTAGATTTTTTGTTTCAAACTCTTTAAATCTTTTGCCAAAATCTTTTAGTTTTGAAGAAAGCATGAAAAGGTTAGACCTCTGAAAGGTTTTAAATGTTGTCTGTGTCCCAGTTAAATTAGATCTAGCCACAATTTCTAAAATCTCATATACGCTTTAACATATTAATATAATTCCAAAAGTGTTTTTGCAAATGTTTAAATATGTAGCTTTTATTAATGAAATCTATGGTGATCCTGCCATGAAGGACACTGTTCAGCACTTCCTGTTATAGTGTGACAATTGTCTCCAAATGAAGCTTGTGTAATAATCTTGTCACATGCTCACCTAATGGAGACCACTGGTGGTCGTGCCAACACACATTGTACAAGCATGTTCTTCCACTGTTACTATAGGTAAACCGATTCAGAGCAATAATGTGCAGCTGCCACTGGAGTGAACATATGTAGACAGGAATTAGCTGAATAAGCCCTCATTCACACCTATATGGTGTTTTTAGGGTTTCTTGCAGCAGGAATCCCTAATCTGCTGTTTAAAAGCGGGCGCTGCCAACCGTTCAAGTTAATGATCGGGTGACAGCGGCTGCTTTTGAAAGTGGCAGAATGCTGGCACATACAATTACATGTGGTTAGGAACATCGTGCGTCCAGGGATAGTGATTGATTCCTAACCGCACGTAATTGTATCACATATAATTACATGTGGTGTGCCAGCGTTCTGCCGCTTTCAAATACAGCTGTTGTCACCCAATTATTATCTTGAACGGGTAAATAGCAGATTAGGGATTCCTGCTGCAGGACATCGCATGTTCCTGCCACAGGATTCCCTAATCACACGTAAAGTATAGGTATGAATGTAATCTAAGTCTGGAAGAGGTGAAAACTATGGGGGTTATTCACTAAATAGCCGAAAGATGTAGCCGTAGGTTCGGCTAATCCTTGGGCTCGCTTCGGCCGCGGGAACCCTTCGTTTCAGTCGAACCGGAGGGCTGCTGTATGGGCTATTCACAATTGCTCGTACAGTAGTGGATGTCCGCCAAAACGCTCAACCAAGCCGAAGCAGACCGCTCTCCCCACAAAATGTAAACAAATAGTTAAAAAAAAGGGGGCAGGGTCCCCCTCCCAATTCATACCTGATCCTTTAGATCTGGTAGGAATGTTAGGACCTCTGAGTTAAAAATAAAGGTCTGGTCGGAATTTTTAAGGGGGAACCACACCACCAAAAAAAACTGTGGTGTCTCCCCTAAAATTCCCAGCCAGACCCTAAATCCGTGCACTGGCCTGTTAGGGAAGAAAAGGAAGGGGGGGATGAATGAGAGGCGATGCGAGCAGAGTAACCAAGCCGAATGTTGCACGGCACTATTTGGCTACTCACAGAAGCAAGTAAACTGCGACGTCCGACTCAGCTGATGCAGATGTTGGTTTAAATATACTTTTAGGAGATTGCACCCCACTTATTCTTTTGCCTGATACTCTTCAACTGGGCAGAAGGTAAATCTCCCTAATAGGGACACTAATGTTGATGATAAAGGTTCTAAGCGTTCTAACTACTACTCTTTCAAAAACTAAAAAAAAGCTGTGCTTTAACTTAAAGTGACATTAAATCCAAAAATTTTCCCTCCCACCCATGTTAATGTTAGCACTTACCTTAAAGGAGAACTATGACTTAAGGGCAAATAAAAATACCCCTTATCTTGATTGTAGTAGCATTGTTCCTTTTTTCTAAAGTCGCAGCACATCACAGATAAAACCCTCAAAACCTGTAGTAAATGGCTGTCTTCAACCCTGCTCCAAGCTCCTTTCCTCTTAGGGGGCGTTAACATTTGATCCAGCCCGCCCACGGCTTTTTTTTCAAATGATCTCATTGCTGTGGCCGCGCTTCCTCTCATCGTGCACAGCTGTGTTTTGTCAGCTCGTGCATGCTGGCATTTGTGAGCGGAAGGCGGAGTCTGAAGTGAGAAGGCAGTAGCAAGAGACGGACTCAGCCTCCCTGCACATTCAGTGCTCTTTCCCCTCTCTCATCAGTGATCCCCAGCAATTAGGATGTCAGCATAACACAGGGGGAGAGAGAGAGGATAAAGAGATATCCCTCTCTCCATCATTTACCAGAAAAGGGCAAGTCCATATATGGTGAATGATGTCACTGGGTATCCCTGCAGACTGGCAAGCATCCGATCAGCAGGGATCCCCAGTGACATCATTCATCATATATGGACTTGCCCATATGTGGTAAATGATGAAGAGAGAGAGAAGGCTCCTTCCCCTCTCTCTCTCTCTCT
>NW_017306436.1:722177-722753 GCF_000935625.1 Nanorana parkeri | reverse complement strand
TTAAAGGAGAACTATGACTTAAGGGCAAATAAAAATACCCCTTACCTTGATTGTAGTAGCATCGTTCCTTTTTTCTAAAGTCGCAGCACATCACAGATAAAACCCTCAAAACCTGTAGTAAATGGCTGTCTTCAACCCTGCTCCAAGCTCCTTTCCTCTTAGGGGGCGTTAACATTTGATCCAGCCCGCCCACGGCTTTTTTTTCAAATGATCTCATTGCTGTGGCCGCGCTTCCTCTCATCGTGCACAGCTGTGTTTTGTCAGCTCGTGCATGCTGGCATTTGTGAGCGGAAGGCGGAGTCTGAAGTGAGAAGGCAGTAGCAAGAGACGGACTCAGCCTCCCTGCACATTCAGTGCTCTTTCCCCTCTCTCATCAGTGATCCCCAGCAATTAGGATGTCAGCATAACACAGGGGGAGAGAGAGAGGATAAAGAGATATCCCTCTCTCCATCATTTACCAGAAATGGGCAAGTCCATATATGGTGAATGATGTCACTGGGTATCCCTGCAGACTGGCAAGCATCCGATCAGCAGGGATCCCCAGTGACATCATTCATCATATATGGACTTGCCCAT
>NW_017306436.1:677563-719484 GCF_000935625.1 Nanorana parkeri | reverse complement strand
CTTAAAGGAGAACTATGACTTAAGGGCAAATAAAAATACCCCTTACCTTGATTGTAGTAGCATCGTTCCTTTTTTCTAAAGTCGCAGCACATCACAGATAAAACCCTCAAAACCTGTAGTAAATGGCTGTCTTCAACCCTGCTCCAAGCTCCTTTCCTCTTAGGGGGCGTTAACATTTGATCCAGCCCGCCCACGGCTTTTTTTTCAAATGATCTCATTGCTGTGGCCGCGCTTCCTCTCATCGTGCACAGCTGTGTTTTGTCAGCTCGTGCATGCTGGCATTTGTGAGCGGAAGGCGGAGTCTGAAGTGAGAAGGCAGTAGCAAGAGACGGACTCAGCCTCCCTGCACATTCAGTGCTCTTTCCCCTCTCTCATCAGTGATCCCCAGCAATTAGGATGTCAGCATAACACAGGGGGAGAGAGAGAGGATAAAGAGATATCCCTCTCTCCATCATTTACCAGAAAAGGGCAAGTCCATATATGGTGAATGATGTCACTGGGTATCCCTGCAGACTGGCAAGCATCCGATCAGCAGGGATCCCCAGTGACATCATTCATCATATATGGACTTGCCCATATGTGGTAAATGATGAAGTGAGAGAGAAGGCTCCTTCCCCTCTCTCTCTCTCTCTTCCTGCCCTGTGTGACGCTGACATCCTCAATTCACTGGGGATCGCCGATGAGAAAGGGGAAGGAGCCCTCTCTCTCTTCAGCATTTACTACAAATGGGAAAGTCCATATATGGTAAATGGTGTCACTGGGGATCCCTGCAGACTGGCAAGCATCCGATCTGCAGGGATCTCCAGTGACATCATTTACCATATATGGACTTTCCATATATGGTAAATGATGACATCATTTACCATATATGGACTTTCAGTAAATGCTGAATAGAGAGAGAGGGCTCCTTCCCCTCTGTCATCAGCGATCCACGATCATTTTAGTATGTCAGTGTCACACAGGGCAGGGAGAGAGAGAGAGGGGGGAAGGAGCCCGACTGGCACACAGGGATGTGCAGGTAAGGAGAGAGCTGCTGCGCATATCCATATATTCGTGGACGCGCAGCAGCTCTCAAGAATCACTGTCAGTCACAGTGAGGAAGATCAGTGGGGAGGATCCCGTCAGATACGTCGGGATGTCTCCTCATTGCGACGCTTAGCCCCGCCCACCACCTTAAATAATGGTTAACAGCCTTACTGTGCATTTTGGCTAATTAGAGTAAATTACATAGTTTATGTATTTAGCCTAAGGAATGCATTAATAAAGAAAAGATAGAACCCCATAGTTCTCCTTTAAATGATGTCTCTTAATCCGAACTGCGCATGCGCCCGCCCCAAGATCCTTTGCGGCCGCACGAGCAGTTACGGATTCTCTGGTAAACCACTGATACACTGGTAAACCACTGTTAAAGCAGGTTTTTTTTCTTTCTACGCTTTGCCTATATCTACTGCTTACCAGCAGTAGATATAGGCAAAAAAAAGGAGGCTTTAGAACCCCTTTAATATATTTAACATTTAATTAAGTAAAAATATATTTGAACCTGGACATAGTTGATGCACAGGGAGTCTAAATCCTCATGCACACGCGTCTCTTGTGTTTAACACAGGAAAAATTGATTTGAGAAGTAAAGTTCCTAGATCCATTTCTCCTGTGTTTAGATGTATTCGTGTTTACATACATTTACAAAAGCTAACATGCGCTTAACTGCAGAAAACCAGACTGTACCTGGATCCACATGTATTGTTTAAGTAAACACAGCTAGACTGAATGCACCTAGATGCTACTGAACATCTAGTGCGAATTCAGACATAGAACAGCATTACATACTTTCACATGTGATTAGAAAGTAACTCCCAGCACATCTGGATGCATGTCTTTTGACACCTGTGTGGACTCCTTGCACACATACATTCATGAGGCCCAAAAGGCTTTTTGAGCTTATTCAGGTGTATTCAGTCTAGCTGTGTTAACATAAACAAGAAATATGTGTGTCCAGCAACCGTTTAGCCCAGTTTTATGCAGTTGTGTGAACAAATCTAATGCAGGTACATTTAAATGAGGAGAACTTGATCTGGAAAGTAAAAGTTTGTTTATACTTACCACATCAATTCTTCCTGTGTTAAATGCAGGAGACTTGTGTTCATGAGACCTTACAGTCAAAATCACAAAAACTGTGAACCTACAGCCCTTACTATTACTGGGGCTCTTGCACACAAGCAACGACACCCATCCAAGGTAAAGCCTGGCATATTTTCCCTGCCAGGGAGTCACTGATGCTGCATACAGCCTGCCATAAAAATGGCTGTACATGGTTGTAGGCATGGGCAGATATACAGAAGTACCCGTCTACAGCTGCGTACAGCCGTTGACTTTTATGGAAGACTGTACGCAGCACCTGTGTCTTCCTGAAGGGGGAAATACACCAGTATTTACCCAGGACAGACGCAGGCACTTGTGTGCAACAGCCCTCATCTGTATGGCCTCACAATAGATACGTAAACCCTAAGTAATTTCTTTAATTAAATACTTATTTTCAGATTTTTCTCATCTTTTGTTACATCTCAGTTCTGCTGCACTCTTACAGTTTATTTGCAACTACTCCCTGTCTGCATGCCCTCCACTGACGGCTGCATGGCATTTCTCAGGGAGGGTTTCCTGATGGTTACAAAAGTGGACCATACATGTATAATGTGTGTTAAAACAGCCACTTACAATCTCCATTAGAAAAATGTATAACAGGGAGCACAACTGGGAGGCCGTTGTTACTCTATAATTGGAAGTGCCGGGGCAAGGACCTTAATAAAAGGATCACCCTGTATCACTTTAATGAAAGGTGCCATATTTAAAAACAGTGAAAACATCTTTAAAAATGACATGTTGATGTTTGTATGGGATATTAACAATTGTCTTTAGATCTACTTTAAGTCAAGCCTGTAGTCTTTGATTAACAGTGTGACTTGGACATTAAATATATACTGAAATGTGTGTATGGTCCCATATTATATATATATATAAAAATGAACTGCGCCAATAAGCAAACTAACAGCTACAAGGCACTGGAATGTACACCCACTGTGAGTGTGTATACGTGAAAAATGAATAACTAAATGTGCCAAGCTACAACAATGAGCAATACAAAAAAAACACACAATAATCAGTGACTCAAACAAATGTCAGTGAATAAAAATCAATCAGGTGTAGAGTCTTTACATTTTCATGACTCTGCAAATGTCCATATATAGCAATAGTGATCAATATTTCTTGTTCCTTCACCAAATGCACCACACCAGATATAGGGGTGCTCACTTTATTGATAGACCCCAACAAAAGGTAAAATCAGGCAATTCCCTTCTTAACCAGGGGATGGGGCCCTCAGCTCCAATCGCTCACAGATGTCCTCCAATGGTGTATACAGACCAGCAGACAGATCTGTATATCACTTCTTTAGTAGGAAAACAATAACCTCCAATCTTTATCGATCTGTAGGCCTCCTCAGTATAGGATGTCAATACCAGGATCGTGTTATCCAAAAAAAGAAAGCAAACACCATAGCGCGTACCATCCAAACAGAGTATGATTTATTAAAAGAAAATTACTCATGCACATTACGTCCCTGATGAAGTCAGGCTGGACGTAATGCGCATAGGGCGGAGCATCTGACGTCACATTGATCTCTATGGCTGACTGCCGCAGTCATTTGAAACTCCTGCACACACACCTAAGAGAGATTTCATGCTACGCTACCACTGCTTTTATGTGAGTCATTTTCTTTTAATAAATCATACTCTGTTTGGATGGTACGTGCTATGGAGTTTGCTTTCTTTTTTTGGATAACACGATCCTGGTATTGACATCCTAAAGTGAGGAGGCCTACAGATCGATAAAGATTGGAGGTTATTGTTTTTCTACTAAAGAAGTGATTTACAGATCTGTCTGCTGGTCTTATTACACCATTGGAGGACATCTGTGAGCGATTGGAGCTGAGGGCCCCCTTCCCTGCTTAAGAAGGGAATTGCCTGATTTTACCTTTTGCACCACACCTATATCTGGTGTGGTGCACGTGGTGTATTTGGTGAAGGAACAAGAAATATTCATCACTATTGCTAAATATGGAAATTTGCTGAGTTTTTTTTTTTGTATTGCTCATTGTTGTAGCTCGGCACATTTAGTTATTCGTATGGTCCCATATATTAACTTATTTTAGGTGTACACATGCAAGAAAATGTTTGTCTTTCTCTTAAGATTGATGTGACATGTCTATTGAAATCTTTAAACTCTTGTATGCAGTCTTTGGAAGTTGTTTGGAGAGTTCCTAGATATGCTTATTAGGTAATAAATGGATTATCCGTGCATTTACTTCCTATAAGTTTACTTAGTGTGTTTCTTTTTATGTACTTTGGGAAACAAGGCAAAGGCCAGACGCATGGGACATCAAAGATAGTTTTAAAGATCATTCATAGTCCACAATGCATGTGACAAACTGTACTAAGGCTGAATAAAGCCCCATGGTGCCGTCTTCAGGGAGAACTATTAGTGCCACAGTTGCTGGGAAACACAGCATGCTTCGACTTCCTAATGGCTGTTGATAATGGGTGAAGTATAGGAGGCAACAACTCTTGTGTTACTTATGATGCCCACGCTCTTAAAGGTTTAGAAATTATGCCTTAGTTATCCTTGATTTTTTTTTTTCTCGCTGCATGGTTCCCTTCTGCACAAATCTTCAGAGATTACACTGACACCATTAGGAGAGTTAGGTTCTTTTTTACCTACAGGTGTAAATAAGGTGACCCTGACATGTTTTATGGTTCAAAAAAGTCCAGTGATAGTATCATATCGATCATAAGCAAGAGATTAATAATCTCATGAAAACAGTTTAGTATTAGGATCATAATTCTCTCTAGGCTTAGAAATGACAGTATGACTCAACATCAGCCCAACCATTTTCAATGTGGTAAGTCTGGCTTATTAGTATTGTACACTTTGGTACCTGTATTCATGCACATTAACATTCAAATAAACCCATACCTAGCACTTCCTATTCCAGTCTGTTCCTGTTTCCTTGCCTTAGTTCTTTGCTGCCTTTTAGGGGTCCATGAAAAAAACATTGACCCCATGACTTCAATGCATATGATTCATTTGATTGTTTGATTTTGAAGGCATTTACATCTTAAAAATATTAACCAGTTGGGTCTAGAAGTTTATAGAATTTGTAAAAAACATTAAATGCAAATCAAACAGCAGCTGTTCAGCAAAATTAGTTAACAAATTGAAAAATGGCCTGGCCAGGAAGGGGGTCTAAACACCTGGTCTTGAAGTGGTTAAAAAAAGCAGCACGTAAGCTGAAATGTATAGTCTGCAATGTTCTGTAATAAAAGCAGTTGATCGTATGATGTATGCTATCACTGTACAGCCTCATAAGTTTTTGTGCAATTTGGTTTCAGTACTAATATTGTTTGGTAGTTATTTCATCTCTGGGAACCTTATAAATAATTATGCTGTTTTCGATCTGAACAAGCTAAAAACAAACAAATTACCTATGATGCTAATGGGAACCTTTAAATGGGATTTGCAGAAAAAATTAAAAACCCCTATTTGCTTATTGTGACTTCTCTGCAAAAACACAGTCCTTTCTCCCATGGTTTTACTAGAGCCTGAATAGTAACTCCAGTTTTTACCTGATGTGCCATCTACTGGCGAGTTCCAGTAATGCACAATGCCCAAACAATTATGCATTACCAGAAAATATGCACCTGCACGGATTGATTTTACTCCATTTAGTACTGTAAATATTGGAGCTGTTTACAGGGGGCTGTAGAGGGCTTATGATTCTCCTATATTGTACCATTCCAGCTAATGCTGCAGTTATAGTTCTTCTTTGCAATCACTGTTAATCATTCACAACACTTGGAAAAACATATTAATCCCAAGCATTTTCTAAAGCAGTAAATACATAGGATAGTTTGTGGTACTTCAGAAGAATTGAAAAAAAAAGCATTTGTCTCTCTTCTATGATGATTAAATACATGTTATTTAAATCACGTAAAGTATCTGGAAACCCTTAGGCTGCAAACCAACAATTTTTCATTCACGTCCTTATACTTTCCTAAATTAAATATTTGCTGGAAAAAAAGCAATTTAAATACCCTTTTTTCTATCTTTAGTAGTGGTCATGTGACTGTTACCTTCTTCATTTCAAAGCTCTGAGGTTGGTTGGTGGAGACTGCTGAGTCCTAAGGTGTTGACAGCAGTATTCACTACAGCAGCTGCTGTCAGTCAAGTATGGGCAGGGCTGGAGGTGTGGCTGCCTGCGATAACACAGACTGACTTTGGTAGGCTACAGACCACACTACATTGGCAATCAGGTAGTGCATGCAACGGGTTAAAAACGCTACTATAGGAATTGAACACTGCAGTTAGCATTGTTATGCCTAACCGAAAAGAGGCAGGAAGTGGTAGAATCTACTGACGGGAAAATAATATTTGTGTTTACAAACAGTTTATAGCAAATGTTCACGTAACTTAGGGGTCCATTTATAAATGTTTTCACATAAGATTCATATGATTTTCACCTAAGATTCACACTTTTTTTCAATGGCATTCTATTGGAAAAATGTGTGAATCCTGGGTAAAAGTTGTGTAAATCACGGGGGGAAACATGTATAAATAGATATCTATATAGGAATAGGAACTAAATATTCAAAATTCCCAATCCTGTGATAACCCCCAACATGAATTGAAAGTTGACTCATGTTTACTATAATAAATGAAAAGCCCAATATAACTGTGATTGGAGAGCCAATTCAAAAGGAGCCGAAAACCTGCAGAAATCCCATCTCCAAATGTGTATCCTCATAAATGCAAAACAAGCATGATGCTTCACTCTAGCATAAGGCTTCAAGTGCATTATATCATATCTCTGCTGTTAACTCCTAGAGCACGATTGGTCTTGGCCAGGTTACACAAAACAAAGGCACTTACACTTCATCATACAGTCTCTGTAATTCTCTCGGTATATCTTTTAGGACAGTGATTTCACTCTCCTTGTGTTTGTCAAATTAATAGGGTAGTTTAGCATGTCTGCTAGATATACATTAAGGCAGCAAAGATGTGCTGACTCTGTTATGGCGAAGATCAACTCTGCAGTGCATCACATGAGCCTTCTAAGTACAGCTCGAGAGTAGCTGAATGCACTGACACAAATCTAACAAGAGTCTCTCTTCTTCTGCCTCTCATTTCCCTAACAGAGCTGACAAGAATCAAAAAGAACAGCAAGCTCAAGGCATATCACCGGGCATATCGGATAAATCATTTAATAAGATAAGATTGCTACTACTATAGATGGAAAACTTTATTTTAAAAACTGCCTTGTATAGTCTGCAGCAGCTAAGTTTTTGAAAACGTGTGGCAGCCTTCTCATCTATTATTCAAAGTGCATAACTAAAGGCTGACCGAATAAGTAATATGAAGAATGATGCACTTAGAATGGATTTGTAACAAAATGGTTGTTTTGTTTCATTTACGTACGATCCTCCTCCTCCATGCGGCTTGTATTTGATTGTCACTCTGTATAAGTACAGTATATGAATTGTAAATGCTTCTGGAACAGTCTTCATCTAAACTTTAAAGCCAAGCAAGCATGCTGCTGCCGTATTGGCCTCATATCTGTATTTCTCGGATACTTATAATCCATACTTACAGTCATTGACGTGAACTCGGGAGGGTTGTCATTGACATCTGTCACACTAATGACAGCAGTTGCTGTGTTTGAGAGACCATATGTTGGGTTTCCTTCCATGTCTGTGGCTTGAATTATTAATGTATATCGCTGCACTTTCTAGAAGACATAAAACTGCATCAGTATTTGTTTAAAGACCTTGACGACATTTCAAAAGAGCAATACAAAATCATTTGAATGTTATGTAATTTTACATGCTGAGCTATAGCACAAGACTATCAACCATTTTAATTATCTTTAATATGTTTAATAACTGTGCCACTATGAAACTGAGTAGGCGTTATTTGCTCTGGGAAACACTGCTAGAATAACACTGTAAAATCCTGTATTTAAAGGGCCAGAACACCTAAAATGTATATTTGTTTTTTTCCTAAATGCTGGAGAGTTCAACCACCTAATTTTTATCTTAGCACTCTATTGGGGAGATCTATTAGCTTGAATTTCTCAGTCTGCACGCCTCATGTAGTCATTAAAATGAGTTCTACATTTTCGTGTTGGATTTTTAATTTATTTTATATTATTTTGAAGGCAGCAGGAGCTGTTGGAACACACAAGGTTGAGTGGCACACTCCTTATTGGACAGGGACTATGTCAGGGAGATCTTACTGCTACAGTATCCAAGACTAATAAAAAGTCAGAGGATGATTCAGCCAAATATTTATAACTAAAATATTTATTTTGGGTGGCCCGATCCTTTAATTCCACTATATATTCTAGAGTGATATGAACACTACTATAAACAATCTATTATAACCATGTTTTGGAAAAATGAACCTAAAGGCGACTTTACATGAAGGTTGCTTTAATAATAGCCTTAAAGATGAACTGGTAGTCAACCAGTTTATGTGTGTGGACGGCTGCTTCCTCTAACCTGAATTTTGGGTCCAGACTTCTTTTAAGTTAAATCATCTTTTATTAATAAAATAAATGATCTAATCTCTTGCTAAAGTGCTTAGATTGATGTAAAACTGGTGAATGGCTAAGACTTTTCATACAAGGACAACTTGTTTTTTAGCGCACAATGTCTCTTTAACTAAACACATTATTAAGCTAAAGCATAATATTCCTACTTAACATTTTCTAGAAGTACAGCCTGCATATTAGTGGACTGGATTTTTTTTTTACCAGAGTAAAAAAACAAATCATACAGTGCAATCAGCACTTATAGCCTGTAAGCTACATCAGCCAATAAGATTTCCATTTTCAACTGATTAGCCTGGTCTAGATTTTGGACTAATTACTAATTTGGATGTATGCATATGATTATTCTTTGCACTATGATATAAATTGAAAAGCTATTAACTAATCGATTTTGAAAATAATCGTTAGCTGCAGCTCTATATGATATATTTATAACTATCATCACACTATGAATATTTGAACACAGTTGCAATTAATCATTCCTAACCTTTAATCACAGCACAAACAAAATACAGGAAATACCTAATTTAAACTTTATGATTTAAATATTCATATATGAGAAAAGCACACACTGTTCAAATGTCAACATTTAACTTTAAAATCACCTTGCTCTGTTAACACTAATTAACCTGTTTCGTGTTATTTTCACAGTATTTATTAATTTAGCTATGTATAGACATTAGATGAGTCCAGATCTAGCCCATCCCAGTAGCACTGGACAATGATCCTCAAGTCTAGAAGGTAAAGATACACTGCCCAGACACCTAAGTGTTCTTGGGGAACCAATGATCAGATTAATATTTTTAGGTGACTGCTACTGTTTTCCAGAAGATTAAGGAGCGCTGAAGGTGTCTGCTTAAGCATTATGATCTGATTGTGCATTTTTATTTCACAGACTAAGAAAAGGAAAGATCTGCTGGTACTCAAATTACAACAGCATGTACAGCTGTTAATATCTATGGGCAGTTTAGGTCATTCATTTTGATAAATGCCAAAAGTACTGCGTAAGTTGATTATGCACCATGGCATTGCACCCTATTCCAGTGTATCAATCTTAGTAGCAGGTCATTGAAAAAGGAAAATAAGAGTCTGTAATGTAGACAAAGCCTAAAGCAACAAGTCATTATAAGGAACATTATGAGAATGCAGCTATCCACAAATGAGTGTCAACCTTTGTTTGTGTTAAAAGGTAAACTGGGAAGGAACTTATACAATGAATAGGCTGGGAAAAGCCACCAGAGCTATCCTTTGGGCTGCTAACCTAATTTGATCATACAATTTCTTTCAGAAAAAGCTTGGTTGTCTAAAAAATGCAGCAGAGCTGCTTCATAAGAATACTAAATACAAAACAGAGAAAGTAAAATGAGTGCATTTATAAATAAAAAAATGTATTAGACCATATTCCTATGTAAGCAACAACAAAGCCTTCAAGCCACTGTTGTTCATATTCCTTTGGGAAACAACAGCCATTGTTTTCAAGAGGAGGAACTGCAAAATGTATAGCTGTCTGGCAGTAGTGATGGGTTTCCCCAGCAGGTGGTACTGGTGAAATCTGAAATAGGGATTTATGCTCCATAGGAAAGGAGGTAGGCTCCTGATCTAATTCAAGGACTAAATTAAAAAAGACAATTAAAGCATTCTTTAATTTTTTAAAAATATATTGATTTTCTGTCATATGGAAATGTAATTCAGATATTCCATTTCAGTTTAACAGATCTACCTGTATTTGCACTTTCCTTCTACAATCTCTTTTAAAGGTTATCAGTATGATTAAATGCCTTGGGTTCTGTTCTATAGCTTTTAAGTTCATCCACAGCACATCACTGTTGTCCAACAGGCAACCTACAAGAAGCTTGTTGGTCTACAAGGTTGTTTTATTTCAAATTTTTATGAGATTATCCCCAGCATTAGCTGAATTTCATTCTTCCAGAGCATTTGGTAATGTATTTTTTAAAAAGCATAAAAGGAAATTTATATAAACTGAAAGCAACATAAGCTCTATCGCACAGCATGCAATCATTTGTTAGTTTTTTTTCTTCAAGTCTGCACTAAAATAACTAGGGGACTCTGACTGGTTACTGTGAATAACATAAACAGTTTGATGCCTTTACGTTCTTCTAATGTAGCCCTTTCATATTGGAATAACGTTAAAATACTTTAAAGGGAATTTTAGTACGGATAACAATTACCTGTAGAGTCGCACAATACCATGTTACTACGTATTCATTTCCTGTATTTCTATAGGATGCCTACACATTATGCAGCATTTTACAAAGAAGATCAGCGGTCAGTCATCCTCCTGTGTCTACAGAACTTTTTTAAATCATGTATTTTTTGGGATGCCTTGCTTTTTTAATTTAAGCTGGGGAAGTCCACACCATCTTTTCAACTTAGTTCATATGCTAAAGATTAAAATACTATTTTCTATCAGTGACCAGGATTCTTTAAACTGAACCTGTTTTGCCAGGCAACGCAACAGGTTCGTTTAACTTCTTCCCTCCTTGGCAGCTCATAGTCACCTTTATTTTGCTCCCCTGTTCTGTTTAGCTACTGGGAAGGAAGAGAAAAGCCTTGTGTAAGCTCCAATTGTAATTTTGAGCTTAAACAGGGCTAAGAACTCTATCCCCACCCTCGTGTGACAGAGCTAGGCCAATGATCAAGAACCAATTCTGTCACAAAAGAGAAAGGGGAGTCATATTCTTGTCATATATGAAAAGAGGAAAGAAGGAGTTTACAAAGCAGCAGCTGACAGACCTCAGGGAGCTTCTCAGCTCTGTCCCACAGATTCAGGCTGTGCACTCAGACAATTAAGGTGGCAAAAATAAGTCTTTCAGCAGTAAGCTTTTTGCATGTCTCCCACTTTTATAATGCATACATTAAACTAATGATTTACCTCTCTATCAAGTCCTGCTGCCAATGTGATAATATCTCCAGTCTCATTGTTGATTGTAAACATGTTAGAGGAAGGAGTGTCTGGAGTCTGAGATAGGATTTTATATCTCAGCATACCATTTGGTTGCCTTTCGTCATCACCATCAATAGCAGTAAGGGTCATTACATAGGAACCTAGAACAGAATACAAACACAAATAATTTGAAATACAAAACAATTAGTTTAATCAAATTAGTTACGTTCAAAAGAAAACTTTTAATTGTTTGGCAATTTTTCAAAACATTTACTACCTTTTATAAACATTTTACAATCTCTTAAGAAATCGCTGATAAAAGATTAAAGTAACTGCAGAGTTGGTTTGTAGTCTCACCTACTTTTGTGAGTAACATTCCTTGTGTGAGGAAAACTGTGAGTCCCTTGATAGAAGTTCTTTAACAGAGAACATTGCAGATTTCAGACCAACACAAGCCGTCTGAGCTTGCTGTACACATGTTACAGTTATTCCCTTTTGCTAAGTAATAAAGTCAAAAGCGCAGTTTATTTTTAGTAGCTCAGTCATGCTACTAAAATTGCTGGTGATTCATAAGACTATCAATCATTTTCTAAAAAGATGAAACAAACCGTTTCCTATGGTGTGAGCTACACAAGTAACATTTAGGGGATTATTCACTATGAAGCCAAAGGATCCAGCCGTAGCTTCGGCTGATCCTTTGGCTATCTTCAGCCGCCAGAGCCCATCGATTCAGTCAAACCTAAGGGCTGCTGTACGGGCTATTCACTATAGCCCGTACAGCAGCCAAAGGCTGCCAAGCGGCTCAGCTGAGCAGAAGGCATATGATAGCCAAAATGGGGCCGTAACCCCTGTAAATGACAGCTGGGCAGAGCTAGTCGTGATCTCATGACTCGCTCCGCCCAGTTGTAATGACAGATCAGCATCCCCAATTGACCTGGGGACGCTGATCTGTCATTAAACAATAACAACTGGGCGGAGCCGGCCAAGGCATCACAGCCAGCTCCACCCAGTTGTTATTCATTGGCTGGGACCTGTTAGAAGACTCTAGCAGGTGCCAGCCAATAGGAAAGAGTTTGGCGGAGCTAGCTGTCACTGCTCCGCCCAATTTTTTTTTTCATTTCTTTAAAATATCTTTTTTTTAAGTTTACTATTTATTTACATTTTTACAATAATTTTCCTACTTGGTTTTTGCCCCCCTTTTCTTTCACTTATTTTCTATTCTGTTCTGCACCACGGAGGTACCAAGCAGAATAGCTGAGCCGAATGCCTATGAGAATAGGGGGAGAATGGCAGCGAGTGAGCTGCCGGAGCTTCGGCTCAGCTGATCCAGATGTTGGATCGGCTGAGTCGAAGTCCTGCTGCACTTTTGCATGTTCGGCTGTCCGTTGGCAGCCATACAGAGCCGATGCACGGCTGATTCCAAGCCAGAAGTGAATAGCCGAACAGTGTTCGGCTCACTTCACTTCAGCTGGGTTATTTACTTGGCTGCCTTTGGCAGTTTTGTGAATAACCCCCTTAGTATTAGGTCATTGTGAAAAATAGCACACATTTAACCCTTTACCTGTCATTGACGTAAGGCATACAGCGGTACACAACTGTGTTCAGCTGACCACATCAGTTTGCCTGACGTCGGTGGCTTTCACCCTTCTGGTATAAGCCAATGGTCGCTTTAGCTTTATAACAGAGGGGTCCCCCTGACAGTCCCCTGTACATGGACAGCTGATGACACCTATTAATTTAAATTCCACGCCACGTCAACTTGACAGTCTCTCCTGCCTGCCCTGAGCCGCTCCATGCTCCGATCTGTTTTCCCTCAGATCCACGCTGCTCTCCCCCACCTGTATGGGCAAACAGACCGCTGAAGCCGGCAGGGAGGGTGGTAGAGAGCTGTGAAATTTAGGATGCCGAGCGGGGAGGAGAGAACAATTGTCAAGATTAAAGATGTAGAGAAGAGAATTGGTAAATATGTCAAATATTTACCGATCTTTCCCTGTGCAGACTAAACACTGGACTGATCGCTGATCGCAGTGTTTGTAAATAACTGAGGACATAATATGTCCCAGTTATGAATGAACAGGAAGTGCTCTACATCACTTTCTGTTCATTCATGAGTTTCTGTCTGAATATAGAGGAGCACTCAGTACAGAGGCTTTTGTCAATTCATGACTTGGGAGAGTACTATGCCTCCTCAGTTTATAAATGAATAGGACTGAGTACTGTACTGAGTGTTTTCTGTTCAAAATAGTAAACAAAAAATAAAATAAATAAAGAGTAAAAAAATAAAACACACACCCCACACACAATGTACATGTGCAACAGTGTGCACCATATTGTGGTGTATGCCATGCACATGGTCTGCGGTGTGTTGTTAGAACACATCGCAGTATTTGATTTTTCTTTTCAAAATAACATTATTTCAACTGTGGCAGTGCATGGCAAAGCATTGTGACATATTGCTGTGCGTTGTGATACACTGTGTTGCAATTAAATGTATGCCTGCGTAATTTTATCACAACACACACCAACGCAGTGCACAAACGGCACTGCAGATCAGGCATTACCACAACACAGATAGTTAACATAAGTTGCTTGTTTACAGTTTTGTGTTCCTTCATTTGTTTACCAGTCTGCAAAAAGGTGCAATTCAAAATATACAATTATTTGTTATTTATTAACTCAATACAGTTGTATCTTTTAGATTTAGTTGGAGAAGTGTTTTTTGTGTGCACTGATACCAATTTTAGTGTGTATTTTTATAGGTTTAATATTGATTTGATAAACATTTGCGCAATTATCGCAAGACCTACAAAATTAGTAGCAACATCTTTTTATTCTACCGGTGCTGTGCTTTCAGGGAATTTATGGGTTAGGGGGTCTTTTACAAACTCTTAAAGCTGCAGTTGAAAGTAAAAAAAGGTGAAAAATTGCAAAAATGGTCTGGCCAGCTGAGGTCCAAAGAGGAACACAGGGCTTGGCAGCAAAAGTGTTAAAGCTTTTGAGTAATCACAAATTCCACATTCTGCATTTACAGCTCACTCGCAGCCATTTGTTCTATCTGTGTAGCAAATGATCACTACTTTTATCAAAGACTTGCTAGCAATGAAGGTAGCATGATTAAACTACTAAAAATAGGCTCCGCCTTTTCAAATATTCCCATTAGGGATTATTAGCTAACCATTTGATTAAACAACAAAAAATCAACTATGTGCTTCTGCACTCCAGGCGACCATCTTCCATTTTCTACAGCAAATTTACCATATATCTACATTTCCCTACCAGCATTACTAGTCACCGCCTACACTGCCACAATTGGCTGGAAAGCTTATGCGATAGGATCCTGGAGACGAATATAAGCATATGAGAATATGTTCAGTTATTTTGCAATTAGTATTTCCGTTATGAGTAAGAATTGGTGGGATGAATTGCCTGCCCTCTGGCTTTTTAACGTTTCTCAGAGTTGCCAGCAACAAACTTTTCCTGCAGTTTTTTTGTTTCTCTGGAACTTTTAGGAGCAATGAATTCTGCATTAAAAATAATTCACTGAGGAAGCATGGTAACATCATTTGGCTTTGCATTCAATATGGCATATGTGAAAACTAAGGATTCTTATGGGGTTATCCACTTTTGTAATCCCCATAAGATAGAAAAACAAAGCATTTAACTTGGAATTTAACTTGCCAGCAACCACACAAAACCAAACGTTTTAGTTTTGGGTTCGGCTGGCAGTTAATATTAAAATTAGACATATAGCTTGATTTGTAATTCCTTAGTAATGCAGGCCAACCATACCCAAACATGCAGGTTCTAAGTTAAAATTTGAAAGAAAACTTAAAACATGTTGGCAACTGTGGCCGGAAAGCGTTCATTACTGTATGCAATTGGTTCTTGCCTGCTGTCATATTCCAAACAGAAGAAGGATAATCAGGTCATAGGTCGCTATGATAAACACTCCATGACCCAGTAAAATCATCTTCAACCAGCATATTTAAAATTCCCTAATACATTAGGAAGCTATAAGGTAAGTATAAGAAGAAATTATCACATGAGATCTTATGCCAAACATGCACATTGCCTGCTCTCCACTTCAACTCCTGATTGGTGGTAAAGGTTTGGTTACGGATTAAGATCATGGGATGTATACATTAAAATGCTGAAATCAAATTAGCTGTCAAAGTTGATGACTGGGCTGGACATAAGTGCTCACAGTAAAATGTATATGTGTTCCATTTCTCAAAGCTCTCCACCCCTGGCACATCAGAAGGCAGCAATGGAGAATAACATCGTATGGTGCTCACAGGTGATTTATTTTAAAAAATGTTTATATTACACTGTCAGTTGCCCAAATTTGTTAAACCTATATTACTGGCTGATATATGTGTGGCATCAAGACCAGCTTATCTAAATTATAATGGAAACTGGAAATAGGCAATATCAGAAACAGGGTTTCTGTTATGTTATTCTTTCAGTTACAATACAAGTCAAACTTACTTTGAGATTCTACTGACAGTTGCTGCTTGATATTGCTGGGCAATGTCCTGGTGAATCTATATCACTGTCCTTGAGAAATAGAGCTAGGTATGCCTGAAAAGCTATGCAAGTATCGGCTGGGTTTAAACATGGCAGTTTTATAATTTTCCATATTTTTGTACTATATCCACCATATAGGCCTAGGGTCTCCTGGCTCCAGGACTGAAGAGGCATGTCATTTTAATCATTGCTTTCAACTAGTTCTACTGGTTGATCTGTGCCAGATGCCTATGTGTCAAACATGAAGGCTCTACACAGTGATATAGGCATATTTTTCTATGTTGCCTACGGATAATGAAATTACAACACAGTCCTCGTTGTTTTAAGCATCAGGACAAGATGTATTAATGTAATATTATGGAAACATGAATTCACACACTTGGTATTATGATGCTGTCATTATTAGAGGACCTTAAAATAGGTTCAAGCTCAGTGGGATAGCATCTATTTCAAATATTATTATTTAAAATTACTAGAAGTTTATAATTTTTAGCTATTATTCACTGTTTAGAGAAAGTTACAACAGCAAACTATAAAAGAGAATCACAATTAAAAACAGACATATTCTCAGTTAAAATCAGCAAATATGTTAAATGGGAGATGCTGACAGAAGATGCCATGCAGAAATAAAAATGTAGCGGATTTCACTTCTATAACTGCAAATGCCAAGAAATCCTCTAAATCCGCTGTATGGCCTAATTGTGGCCATACCACTGTTAAAATAATATATTATAAAGCAAAGCTACAGTCTGTGCCAAAAGTGTATGTAAAGGCAAAACGTTTATTTTGGTTCTGGATGTAGTGGGGAAGGGTTAGAAACTCTTGTCAGGTTTTTATTGCTGTCTGTGTACCCACTGGGAAGATCTACCCTCACTATTTGTCCTGACAACGCTGTCTCTGGTATAGAATGTGAGTGGAAATTCCCAAGTTTTAGAGTTGTCAGCAAAGCAGAGGGGAAATCTTCTCATAGGGACACATTTTCCTGTGACAGCTAACTGGAGAGATTTCCTCTCATATCCTATTGCATCCCCAGGACAGAAAGTGAACAGCTCTCCCCAGGAGACACAAAAAGCAGAAAAGAACCTGTTAGGGGTTTTAACCCTTCCCCGCTCTGTATAAAATTTTAAAACATTTGGTGTATACTTGCACTTTCCAAAAAAATATGCTTTTTAAATCACTCTTTTAAGGACGGAACCAAAAAACCATTTATTCTAATAAAAAGTGGTGGAGTCGTGAGAGGAGGAAACGGGTCACATGACATTGATCTACTCCTATCCCAGAATGTTTTCTACAGCTTTATGCATAGAATTTCCTGAAAGAAACCAAGAACTGTAAATAAACTGGAAAATGCTGGCAGAGCATGGAGCATTTACTGCAATGTCCTCTTATGTTATGTGGAGGCTATAAATAGGACTCTTTGTAATTTTTTTTATATTTAAATATCAGTTCCATTAGCATTAAAGGGAATGGATAGTATTTTGACATGCAGTATATATTTTTATTTATTTATCATTTTGAGAACAAAAGAATAATGTATCTTTCTATTTTTTTTTTTATTATTACATGCAATAAATATATGCCATATGTATCATTGTCAGCCAGAAGGTGGTCAATGTGAGACAAACGAGTCAACTAATCACCAGGATTTTTTACTGATGTGCCATCAATAGATTGTGTTGTGATCTGAAAGCAGGACGTCAGATTACACATACAGCTAAGTGATTCTTACTTAATTCCTAAGTAATATACCCCGTATCTTTATCCTGGTAGAAAGGATGCCTATCTGGAATTTCTATTTGTAGCAGTAATTGCAGCGCCAGTGTTGGGGTTTCATATTAGAAAGTTCATTGTGCTGTGACCAAAATATAATTATAGATGTTACCATTATATATGTTACCATCAATATATTCCTGTATGTGCTTTAAAAAAAAAATTGTTTTATATTATCAAAATTCCACAAACAGGTTTTGTCTGTGGTAAGAAAAACCTAAATTCACACTTCTCTGACTCCTCTTTCTCTAGTATAAAAAAGGTTATCTTATATCTGCCACTTGACAGTTAGGGCCACTTCACACTATAAGCAGTGACTGGCGTGATTCATGTCCACCAAACCTGTCAGGGTACACTAACCTATCTGCTAAAACAAAGCATGAAAGGTGAACTTGTGTGCTGGTTCACCCAGTGATTTATTTTACCAAATAGAGATACTCCTGACATAGCGCCTGTCTCTATACCCTATTACTTTAGAGTTTTGGGGGATCCTGCCCACTTTGGGATGTCTGCACTCCTTGAAATGCATTTTCTATAATATAAATACATTCCACCAGGGAGGGACCTCCTTGTATGAGTTGCAGTAGTTGTGGACATTTAGATATGCAAGTGCATATATACTTCACTACATGGGTCTTTGAGATAAAACAAAATCATTGGGGGGTCCAACTCTCTAGCATCTACCACTGTGGTACCACAGGGGGTCTAGCTCTCTAGAATCTATCACTGCATGGCTGCAGCGCACTACAGCTTTGTAACGCTTTGCAATTCAAAAAGTTATATTTTTTATTGTGCATTTTAGTTTGTTGCCAGCTCATTCTAAATTAAAGAGTAGCCTTAAAGGAGAACTATGGGGTGAGTAAATTACACTCATCCCCATAGTTGAAATTGTCACAGGTCTATTGATCCGCTCACTGTCAGTCACCGTTCCCTGCAGGGATTCCCCCTCCCCTCTCTGATCTTCCAGTGCTGACTGGAGGGACGGACGGGGGAGGGGGCAGCCAACTGGGTGGATCTCGACAGAATTGTTGGCTTTGGCGCTCTCGGCATATAGCAGGCAAAGCCACACAGTATATGTCGTCCCGTGACCCTGAGCTGAGGTGAGCTATGGGGAAAAAAAAAAATGGCCCATAGTTCTCCTTGGACACAGCAGTACCTTAATGTATGATGACGCATTGAGTAACTACATGTGCAATAACACAACACTTGGGGGTTGATTTATAAATCTTCCGCCAAGCATATAGCTGGGTGAATGCCGCTCACAAAGCATTGTCACCTCAAGAAATTCCTATGCTCCCCAGTTCCATCTACTGGTTGTGCATGGCATTCACCCAGCTATACACTGGGTGGAAGATTTATAAATCAGCCCCATAGTGTAATTGGGTCCTGAAAGATAAGATGTAAGTAAACTGACTCTTTAACAAATGCAAGGTTAAAAGAAACATTAGATGTTCAACAAAAACATTTCTTCTGTGAATTCACCAAAACTAAAAACAGAAAACTGCAGGTTGAAATGTAACACTACATAACAAACAGTGAACTATTTTATATGGATTGTAAAACCAAACAGACGGATTAATATAAAGATTTTACCTGGTTTTGATCCCTCAGAAATGCTCCCATTCCAGATTTGGTGCAGAAATTCTGGTCGGTTGTCATTCATATCTATTACATTGATGACAATGTCTATGGGATTTTCCACCTGGTTTCCATTTACATCCACTGCGTGTGCCCTCAGCTGCGAAAATAATGTTATATGGCAGTTTTCAGTAGAAGTATGAGAGAGAAGATTAGGTTTCGCGCATAGCTCAGTTCCTGTGATACACTGCTATAGCTTGTCCCAGATGACTTATTAGGAAATATCAGTGAATCTGCTGTCAATTCAAGCAGAGTAACTACAGAACTGGATAATAGATGCTCTGAGCAAATCTACCCTTTTATGCAGAGATTCAACTTTATTGTCTTATTGTAATGTCTGTTATGGCTATGGTTATTTTTAAAATTAAGCAAACAAGATATTTTTAAAAATCTTAATTTGTGTTAGCCATAGACAATTCAGCTATATATGTTGTGTGCAATAAATAGGGGGTGATTGAAGTAGTGAATAGTAATATGCGGTGGGAAACGGGAAAATAGGTACTTCATTGAAAAACAAATTAATGTTCATTGAAGCAATAACATCTATGTGTTTGGCCGCAATGGAAAAAAAGGGCATGCTCAGTATTTGTGTATATTCTGCTACAAATGTGTGTCTTCTAAACTAGGATGTACTAGCACAATCTCATCCAAATTCCCAAACTAGAGAGCTAGGACAGAAAATTAATAACAATGGGTCTTATACTATCTGTGTTGACCTGCAGCAACCAATCAGATTTGAATACTCAATGTAAAATGACAGTCACATTAGGAATATTTTAATGCTGTACCTCTATCAGAAGCTGCACACTTTTAGATATTTCCTTTTGCGTTTTTTTGTTGTTGCTAAAACTGAGTTTTAAATGTAATTTATTATTCAATTGATGTCTGTAATGCTGTTTTGTTGGGTATTACAGTTATTTTTTAAGTTTATGATTGACAATTTGTATTACCTGTACTTGCAGTTATTTCAACTTAAATATGTTGGACACATCAGTACTGTTTTTACACACTCTGCTGCCTGGGTCAGCACTTAATACAAGTCTGCATCCCCCTCCACCACCTACAAAGCTAGCTTAGCCATGATCCTGGATATTCCTGCCAACCTGAACACTAGGAAAACAGCAAAGAGACGAAAATGCTACATACCTGTGCTTTGATGTCTACAACAGAAGAAAGTAACTATGAAGCCACAGGACAAGGTGAGAACCTTGTCAAATGTGGTCTCTAGAGAATGCCTTCCAAGAAACACCCACTAATTTACAAACCACCAACATTGGTAAAGCTGGAAAGTTTAACATTGGTTTACAGAAAAAAAAAACGCCCAATGGTCCGGGTTGAAAGCAAATTCTAAATGTTGTCTTATGTACATATTAAAGGTTATATTTGGTAAAACGGGAGACCTTTCCTTCCCTGAAGCCTGATTGAGCATGGAAACTAAAGACGGAGCTCCAGACTTGCCTTGATGAAACGAACGTGTTTAACATCTTCGGATCTGGTGAGTGCATGCCCTTGAGGGGATTTTCTCTGCATTTTTTCTACATTTTTTCTTCATTTTTTTTCGTTTCTTTTTGGATTTTCGTTGGACACATTATTGCACTGAATTTTCACTGTTGAAGTGTCTTGCATTTATGGATTTCTAAAGACTTTAGAAAAAACTACAAAAGATTTGGACTATTCACATATACATTGATAAAAGTTTAATTTTATTTAATTGGTATACATTGTTTGTTCATTCACTATTTATTAACAAGAATCACCCACATATGATACATAATTCATAACCTATCACTTTTTATTTGATAAATTCTGATTTGATATTGTATAGACTTTAAATTGTTTGCACAACCATTCACATTGAGTATTTTGAGATACACCCCTTCACTGAATGTTTGATACATTTTATATTCTTTAATAGCACTTGTCAAATCTTGATCTTAACGTCTGATTTCTTATATTCACCTTTGAAGGATGGCTAGCGCTGTACGTTTTGAGAAAATATATCCTAATAGGGGCTGAGTGCCTTTAGTTCAGCAGCTTCCCTTACCCTTCTAGAACAATTAAATTTCACATAATTTTTATCTATTTAAACTTTTATTTATATTTTATTATTCCCACTTCCAATAGCGCAAGTTCTTGCAATTATTACATATTAAAGGTAATGGCAATCTTGGCAGTTAAATAACACACCATACTGGTAGTTTGTTTTCTTACATGAAAAATAGCAATCTGTTCCCGATCCAAAGGCTTTGTTACAGACAGCTGACCAGATATAGGACTGATGATGAACACACCAATGGGAGGTTGATCAGCTCCTGGACCAGTCACACTATATCGTAGAGAAAGGCTCTTATCTCTGTCAGATCTTATCTGTATGTTAAAAGAATAGAGATTTACAATCAGTAAAAAATAAATCAGCATAAATCCCTCAAAGGCAAAGCATGCAAACAGCACAATGAAAAAAAACTGGATCAATTTCACATGTAAGGTATAGGTCTCAGATGGTTTACCTATAAAATAGCTATCTAGGATGTTTGCCCTATGGAAAGCACTTAAGATTGTGATAGCCTTAAACCCAACCCATGACTCAAATGATTGACTATTTCTATATGTGTTTATCAATACCCAAAAATGGAATCATTATACATGACATCATACCTATCTGGGAGTAGCTTTCCTGGACATAGACTGTTTTTGCTTGAGGATGTTATTTCCCTCTCACTTGGGCATTGTGAAAAGGTCTTTGCAGTTGAGGCACCCCTAATTCCAAACTAGGTGACATTTGTGGCATATCTATGTTGTGCTGAGAGGTGTCAACAGTACTCATCTTTGGAGATTTGCATGCAGAACTTACCTGGAAATATATATCATCTTTATATAAGCGAGATGAAAGCATAGACTGCAGTATTTATTTCAGGCAATGCATACACCTATGGGACTTAGCCTCAAGCAGTGTTTTGATGTTGAACATAAATATCATATACAAGATTCCTTGCCATGTTTATTACTAAATATAAGTACACAGTGAATACACTGTGGAATGAAGCTGCAAACTACATATGAAATCTGTTTGCTAACAAGGATGTGTATGGGAAGTGTCCCTACTAGGAGATAATATAAAGATAAAGCAGTTGCGGAATCACATTTACCTATATTTCTCCTTGAAATCATGTGTGCAGAGGGACAATTAGATCTGCACAGGGTTAAAGCCACTCCACGTTTATTAGGCTTGAACCATGTGAATATTTGGATATACAAATTCTGGTTTTCTTATCGGGGGGTTATACTAGTGTCCAGGTGACCTACATTTTGAGTCTGATGTAAAAAATACCATTTATGGAGGTGTCCATCGTTGTAATAGTTTATTGGTACTCCATTCATGGTGATTCTAATAAGCTCATAGGAACAGTGTAGTGCTGTCATTTCTGTTAAACTTGTAGCTGACTTGACTGAACCACTGTTATTGATTACATTAAATTCATTTAGGACCATCTTTGAGGCACAGTGAGCTTCTTAAAAGATAATGATGAACCCTCGAGCCCAGAGGCACTTCACTATGAAAAGAGGCTTGCATGCCACCACCAAAGTTCTAGTTACATCCACACACAAACCTGTGAGTAAAGTAATTTGAAAATTGTTTTTTTTTTTGTAACAATGGTCACACAGAAGCCACCAAGGTAGAACTGAAAGGCTACATGTGGCCCTTGGGCTGCCAGTTAAACAGCAATTTCCTGAGGTGTTCTCTAGAGTAATTAGCTACCAAAAACTAGAAATAAATAATAGAAACAATCTACATTTGGCTAGTGGTGCCTATGGCTGCCCTCTAATCATGTCTCTAGTGTCTAGAGCTAGTGGTAGAGTATAATGCATCTTACACTGCATGACAAAACAGCATTGGCAAAACCTACAAGATTTCTAAAAATAAATTATTTAATGCTGTGATCTAATTGGTAATCTAATGCTACAAGACAACATTTGTATACACTGCCCTTTGCTATAAAGCTTTGTTTATAGTATCACTCATGGTTACTGTCTGGTATACTTTCAGCTAAAATTGAAATGCTTAACTTGGATTTTTTTTTTTTTTGTCATAATTAGTCTGATTTACTAAAGTGGGAAGTGCAGTAAAGTGAAGTAAAACACGCTGAAGTGAACCTGTACAAAGGAATTTCATAAACAAATTATGTCTCAAGGACAAGGTTGGATGTTTGAAGTGAAAACAGGTTAATTTCAATTCACAGATTAGTAAATCAGACCCATAATGCCAAGAATACTTCAGGAGCTCAGAGAGTATCTCTATACTCACATCTGCTGCAGTGTAAGCTTCCTAGGAAGGAGTTTGTTGTTTCCATTGAATCTGGAGATCTCCTTTAGGAATGTAGGGTATGAATAATACATAATGTATTGTTAGTGCTGAAGATGTTCCTAATGTTATCAATTATTTTAATACTTACTCTTACTAACTCCAGTGGGAAGGATCCCCTTGAGTTCTCTGGCACATTAATTGGTGGGATGACCCAATCCCTCTTCTGTCTGTGTAGAAAGCCATTGTGCTTACGTTGTGGAGGAAATCGGATTTCTGTGACGTTGTAAAAACCCTTTAAAATACAAAACTGAAATGAAAACAGGCCCACATTTTAGATACTTTACATATCTGTATCCGCATCGCTGAATTATTTTTTAAAACAAAACAGCACTAAACAATTACCATGTTTTAAGAAGAATACACACTGTGCTGCATAATATTTATGAATTCATTAATTACTTATTTTTATCATTAAAAATAACTGTTAGAAAAGCAATTAAAGTACATGTAACTATTTTGCAAACACTGTATTGTAGATATTTTTCAATGCATCATCGCTATAAAACCATAGTAGATACCAATGGAAAAAAAAAACATTAGAGCTGGAATAAATGAGATAGAATACGATGCTGATACAATCTAATACCAATACAGGTTTGATGTTCTACAAATACACAGCGTGGCAGGACAACCGATTACAGTTTAAACTGTTCCTCCTTATTCTACAGAGAATGAAAAACTAGCACTGGGTATATGGAAGAACAAAAGACCCTCTGTGAATACTAACACATGCTAGCCTTACCATTTTCTTTAATCATACTTCACATAACATCCAACCTTATTGTAAAGTGCACCTTCTGGTCACCTTCCCTCCATTTCTGCTAAAAATCTGAACGATTTCAGTACAAGAGAGACTTTTCTCTTGTACTGAAATTGCTTTCTGTAATTTCAATGACAACTGTGAATTTTGTGCATTAGAAGCTGCAGCAAGTCAGATAGAACATGCCTTATTTCCTAGCTGCAGGACTTCCAGTATCATTTAGGTCTTTCCTCCCCTGCCTGACTGTGCCTTGGCCACCCCTTCCATTTGTTGGATTTAAGTTCTTTCAACTACAGAGGCTCAGCATCACAAGTGAGCGTTACCTAGGGAAGTCTACAAGCAAAAGCAGGCTGCCTAGAAAGGGCCACCGACCTCCACCCATAAAAGCATTTTGATATTTTCATAGCTCCCCCCCAACAGCCATCCTGCTGCTTGCATTAGAGCTGGGTGCTCTTGAGAGGAGTACTGAGGTCAGGAAGCTATGTACAGCATTCTGAGGGCCCCGCCCACCAGCCATGATCTGCTTGAATTGCATAAAAATGGAAAAAGACCCAGTGGTGAAATCACTGGGTCTAAAATAAGGTATGCAATAAAATAAAAATGAAATAAATTAGAATGTTAAAATAGAATGTTTTTTTAATAATTTTTTTTTAAATTAGATTAAATGTTGATGAGGGGGAAATTAAAAACAGGGAATGCAAAAGATAAAATGATTAAGCAGATTTGTCTGCACTGCAATGCCTTTTTTACATGTGTTGAGGTGCTTTTTTGTGTGTTACAGCACATTGCAACACAGTGTAGCATGTTGCGAGCATTTAATTGAGTTCAGCCTGATAAAGGGACCTAGTTAAAATATTAATAACATATATGATAATAATATGTAAGCAGAATTAATAATATGCAGGCCTACATAACAAATAGCACATTATCCTTATAGGCAGCATTGTCTGAGCATCTCTTTCAAAAACGCTTGGGGGAGCTCTCAGGAGTGGAAAAACAAAGATCTTGATAAGCATGTCGGGGAAAGAGGTGGAGGTAAGGAAGGGGAAATAAGACTGAAGTGTAGACACTGAATGTCCAAGGAATAGTATGATATCTATGGGTGGATGAGGAAGATCGGGGCTGAGAACACAGGCTGAAATACAGATTAATTTGAAGGGAAAATCGTACACATTACACAAGATTGCAGAATATTTTTACACTGATTCGAGATAGTTTAAATGACTATATACTAGGTGATCAAAAAAAATGTAATTAAACAATTTGATAAATATTGAAAAATGGCTAAATTATATACGCAGTCATGCATTTAGCTGAATAATTAGAGGTTATGATCACTAATCAAATGCAGAATACAATATAATAAAAAATATACTAGAATAAAGAAGATAGTTGCATACCAACCAAATTAGGTTGTCAAGTATGTGCCTTAGCAGTTATGTAACCACACAAAAAGTATTTTCTCTTAAATATGAACTACAGTAAACTCTGTTATCTGGTATTTAACTAACCAGAACTCTCTTATAACCAGAAAAAAAATCCCCAGTGTACTCGATGTTCTGCTGATCTGTATTATCCTGGAAACGATTGTGTGCCAATTTGTCTTATTTTGTGTTAAGTGTGTCTATTTGTCTTAATTTGCTTTTGATTACTGCATTTCAATATTACTATGAAGTCAATACAGTGATGATTATGTTATGGTATGGCATTAGTTAGACCTATTTTTAATAGTGACTCTCAAGTAACAGAAACTAAATTTTTCTGGAATCTACCAATCACTGTGGATGCCAGATTATGACACAATACCTAAAAAACTGAAGTCCTAAATCATGAAGGAGATGAAAATAAACCTCTACCTTTCTGACAAAGGGCAGAAAAAAATGTCAACTTCATAATTGTATATTTGTACCCGTCTTGTTGCCTTTCAGGTTTTTAAGGGCTGAATTCACACTGTTGTGTTGCAGTACTGCGTTACTAAAAATAGTGCATGCAACTATTGAGTTTTGGTGCGTTAAGTAGCCTATTCAAGTTAAGGGGCTTTCTAAACCAAACACCTAATAGCACAACAGTGTGAATCCAGACATAAGCATTGTGCCAATAAGAAATGTTTAGTTTTAAGCTAAAGGTGAAAGTAGATACAAGCCTGAATAACTTATAGGTTTCCAAAGCATTATTTATAATACACAATGTGCATGTTTTGCATTTCAGTGTTGCTGATTTTGTTCCACAGCCTCTTTGCAGCCACTTCCTGTTTACAAGTAAACCAGTGATGGTTCCATGGCATTTTCATGGTAGGTTTCCTGATGATGGCAACAGTGGGCCATGCCTGCATAATATGTATTGAAACGGTCACTTATTTGGGCTGATTTACTAAAGGAGTTGTGAACCTTCATACAATAATTTGTGTGAATATTCACTTCAATTATCCAATCATGTAAAAACCTAATTCCTGTTCACTTTAAATACCCAATCATGTGCAGATGAAATAAGTAAACAGGAATTTCCTTTTCCCATTACATTTAGATAACAGAGTGAAAATGGAGGACAACTGGGAGACAGGGACAGAGCAATGTCACCCCATAACCTGCAGTGCCTAAACAAGGGCCTTCATGGCAGAATTACATCTATTATTTTGATGAAAGCTGTGGATTTATACAACTGATTTTTGAAATTACTGTATTTTGCGGTCCATAAGACGCACCGGACCATAGGACACAGGGAGGTCCGGCGCGCCATATGGAGCACTCGACAGACTAGCCTCTGTCACAGCTTCTATGACAGAAGCTGTGACAGAAGCTGCAGTTAGTGACCGCTGAGACAGGTGGCGCTGTGATTACGGCACCACGGTCTCAGTAATCACACAGAGCAGACAAAGAAAGTCCGTTCTTCGTCTGCTCTATGGTGATCTCGATCGTCGCCGCTGCTCGGTTTTAATACGAGTGATCTCATTAGATCACTCGTATTAAACGAGCAGTGGCTCCTACTGCTGAACTCGATCGCCGCCGCCGCTCGGCTTTAATACGAGTGATCTACTACTCACCCGGCGCCCGAAACTGCATGTCTCGGGCGTCAGGATTCGCTCCATAAGATGCAGGCACATTTTCCCCCTCCTTTTGGGGGGAAAAAAGTGTGTCTTATGGAGCGAAAAATACGGTACATAATTATCAAGTTTATACAATGTATAAGCTTAAAATAATTGAGTGATTGGGTTTAGTGTAATGAGGTGTAACATTTGCCCACAGGTAGTGTTTTTTATTTCCGAGCTGTAAATGCAACATATCAGTTGAGCAGGATTTTGTTTGTGGGCTAATATGCAGAGCAAAATAGGATTTTTTCCACACCTTTGGCAAAGGTCCTGAAACACTTCTGGGTGTAGGGACCATTCCCTTGAGTCCTGATGCTGCCAATAGTATGCCTGCCAATTGTCCATGCCTGGCATGAGAACGGCGAATGGGGCTAGAATGTAGAGTTCTACCCAGACTAGAATCCTTTCCACTGTTTTCCACCAGAGCCATACTTCTGGTTTCTCCCTGATGTTTGACGTACAAAACTGCTGTGGCGTTATCTGACTAAATCGATATTGGATGACCTTCCACTTGGGGTGTCCAGCATTGCAGGGACTGTCAAATCACTAATAGCTCCAGAATGTTGATTGGGTGGTGAGATTCCTCTGTTGACAAAGTCCCCTGCCACAAAAAAGTGTCTAGGATACCTCTCAAGTCCTTCAAGCTGACACCCATCATGATGAACTTCCATGACAATGGGAGGAAGGATTCTTCCAACTCCAAAGCCTAGAGACTAAACAAATTTGTCCCACAATGACAGAATGTGGTGCTGTAAAAGTCTGTAGTGGAATTGAACAAATGGAACTGCTTTGAAGGAGACTACCAGCAAACCCATAACGCTCATGTAGAATCACAGGGTGGGATGGCTCTTGCACTGAAGAGTCTATATTGGGAAGCAGAGTACAGTATAATACTCAGAGTACAGTTTTCTTAATTAAGACAACAAAAGTTGTGTCTATGTATCCTATAATGGGAATACCCTGTGAGGGTAGTAAGGCTGTCACAGGAGCTGGAATTCTGATGAACACTTGGGGTGGTGATGATAGGCCAAAATGGTAGGGCTATAAATTGGTAGAGTTGAGTGCCTACAGCAAAATGGAGACTGAGTTGACGCATTAGAAAGATGGAGACATAAAAGTATGCATCACTGATGTCCTCAGAGGCTAGTGAGTCTCCCTAGTAAAGGGAGTCTATGACAGACGTGGCAGATTCCATGTGGAATTTTTGAGCTTGAATAAAAAAATGGTTGAGCTTGATGGTATTATGTCTTTTATTTCAACCTAACTAACTATGTAACTATGTAAGACCTTTAGGCTCAAGATGGGGGTGAATGTCTTCCTTTGGTTTTCAAAACAGTGAAAAAGTTGAAGTAAAAACCCTGAAACCTTTCCTTCACTGGTACAATGGCAATGGCTCTTTAGTTCAAAAGGTCTGCTAGAGCAAAATGGAGGTGTTCAAGTCTGTGGAGAAACACAGGTAGAATGGACATAAAGTGGGGCAGGGGCAGAGAGTGGAACAATAGCTAGTAGCTGCTGGCTCCATGGGGGGAATTCATAGTAACTGGAGCAGGCAGAATTTGGAGCAGAAGTCCATAGCAACCAATCCGTTTCTCTCTTCAGTTTGTTCGCTTAAGCTTTGAAAATGAAACAAAAAAACAGATTGGTTGTCATGGGAAGCTGCTTCAGATTCTATTTGCTCCAATTGTTTATGTATACCCCCCATGTCTCTTAACCAAGCATCGAAGAAACTTTCAGAACACATGACAACAGAGTCCCCCCCCCCACTCTTTGGAAAGTGGGGTCATACCCTCATGCTGAAGAACACTTGTCTGCATTTATGGTGGTACTAGGCCCCTCCCTAAGGCTTGGTTCTGGAGTGAGAAGCCTGGGAGAAACAAGCATAACTCTTTTTTGTTTCAGAGGCAGGAGAAGACTTGCCAGTTTGAGGCTCAGACTTCTTGCGCTGGGGTAAATAAGTGCTCTTACCACCTTTATGAAATTATCCATCGAAGCACCAAAAAGACGTTCACCATCAAAAGGTATAAACAGCAAGCAATTTTTTACATTGCTGTTCTGCTGACCAAAATTTTAGCTTTATGTTCACAGATTCTCATATGGGAGATAAGATGGATAACACAACAATGTAAGACTGAAGACAAAAGCTCTAAGCACTCCAAAGGGTCAGTAAGGACTGTAGCTGGATCCTTAAACATCAGCTGAGGCCACTCCCCTACGGTCCAAAAGCCTGATATCACAGCTATGGCCAGTTGCATAGAAGGGCCATCTTGCAAAATTACGGATTTGGAAAAGGCTTCTTATCATCTATCAGAAGGATCCTTATATACAGTTGCATTCTTAATAAGTACATTCAGTGTTTTATTAAGCCAGTATATTGCCGGATCCACAGTGGAAACAGCCCACTTATTAAGAAAATCTTCATCAAACTGGTACTGATCTGAAAAGTATTTGCCTGAAGTTTAAGCTATAACATATTTTGTGATATTTTTTTGGGGGGTGATTGTATGTTGTGTTTCCCATGATTTGCTCTATAAACAATTGCAAACATGTTTTAGTTTGTAATTGCCTGGTACTTTAAAAGCTTTTTTTGTTGATAACACATCTCAAAAACTACTGTCAGTGCAGAATGATTTTCCAGCAACTGATATCTTCAATTTCTGCTTTGAGTAATCATGTTTGGCCAAGGAATATTGGAACCGATGTTCGGTTTGCAGAATTTTCATGAAATCTTTTGAAAAATCAGTTCATGCAAGACCAGTCTAAGCATTTTCATGGAAAACACAATGCTGTCTCTTTGCATAAGACTCCTCCATCTGACTGTTGAATAAATGAACACTTCTGTAGGATTTATATTATCTCTCATTATCATATCTGCCACTATCCAGGCAGATAGTTTTTAGTCAGACTTGGGTATGCTGAAATGTCATGCAAGTTCCAAAGACACATTTAATATGTACTGGTAAAGAATGTCTCAAATATTTATGACCCTATTAAATCCTACAGTATTAATTCTGTAATTATTTTAAACCTATGTCAGACAAGATGGATGCTCTGGATGACCCACTTTGCACACTAGCCATTAATCTTTTGTAGGTGTCGAAACTCCTTTCTGGTTCCACTCTGCTAATTCTGCGTCACACCCTGCTTTTTTTATTTCAGACGTGTGTCTCCTATGAAAAAATCCATTTAGGGATGGAATGCGTAAAAGGGAGAGCCTTATGTGTTTCACTCAGGTAAATGACTAAGCAGCAAAAGAGATTTTCGATACCTCCCTAGAAACAAATATTTTATTCATTTTGAAGGCATATTTAGATGTGGAGGGTGCTAAATATGTATGTAAAATAGGACAGTGATTTAGGGCATAATTAAAGATTGTGTTTTAAATGGGGTTCTTTTTACAGCAAATTTAGAATTCCGAACACATATGAACATACCAGAATTTTCTTTATCTATTGTTAAAGAGTATAGTCTTTTCATTTATTTTTAGATAGTGAGTGATGGCACTGAGCCAATAAGAGTTCCTTATAGTGGCTAATCTACAAACATTTACATTTAATGCAAACAAAAATATGAAGGGGCAAGAATGTAAACATGTAAAAGTAATATAAACATTTCTAAAGTAAAGCTCTCCCATAATAACTCAGAAATGTGATAAGTGCATAATCAGATTCTGCATTTTTTAATGGGAGGCCATAGTTCTATTTTAATTTTAAATTGCACTGACTGTTATTGCTGAAAATAACAGCAATTGTGGCAAATAATGAGGCTACCCCCTGCACTGCAAGGGTTAAGTGCTCGTTTTGGTCTAGGGATGAAAATAAAGAAGGTATACTCACTTCATCTCCGGTCCTGTCTGGCTGCTTGACCAGTCCCCGTGGCCTCTTCTCCCCTGGCCCCCCCGTGGCCCTTAGACTCTGGCGTTCTAAGGTCCATTGAAGAATCATCACATCTAATGCAAGTCCATAAAAACGTGAGGATGCTCAGGGATTTACCATTTCCGGAGCGGAGGGGGAGGGGGGGAGGCGGATCAGTTGAGGGTATCTTCTTTATTTTTGTTCCCAGAACAAAACGAGCACTTAACCCTTGCAGGTTGGGGGTAGCCCCACTGCATAGGTTTGTTTGAATACATCCTGTGTTTCTCATTTCACAATACAGGAAGATATTTTTTTTTATGTCAGTACATGATACAGCAAGTTCTAGTGTGAAATGGGAAGAGTGACACAAGAAGTACTCAGCTTGTGGATACATAAAGCATGGATAGAGCAGAAGAAAGTAAAGCTAGCGATGTAATAAATGATGAGCTTATTGCTTTCTGGAATGAATTATGGGAACTACAGATATTAGATACAAAAACGCATGTAGAGGCAAAGCTGTGTAGACACGTGCACACACATACGCTATTTCTTTTCCAGAGAATATCTGCTGGGCTTCATCTGTGTTAAAAATTGATGTCTGCATGCATGAGGCCTATTACTGACCAGAGGAGAATTATGTATTTTTTTGGCAAAAGTGGACTTGAATGTTGAATATTCGTTTAATACATTTGGTTTACCAAATAGTGAAAACAGGCATTACAGCAACCACAAGGAATTTATGTTTTGTTCTAAATGGATGATAATTGAAAATCGATTATGGGTTACTGTATATGAGCGCAACTCACTTATTAAGTAAACTTGATATACCTTTCAAATCTTCAAAGGCCCACTCATACCTACTATGCATCTTAACACCAGTACATGGTACATGAACGTACACAGATTGGCCATTGTTTTAAATGTTTGTAGTTCATAATCTGTGTGTTATAGGACCTATTGATGACAATGGCATCACATATAAAAACTTGGTTGTTAACCCATGTAAAAATGCATGGAAATGGACACAAAACAATGTGAATCCAGCCTGAGAAATAGTGATTGTTCCGAAGCTTATATTAAACTATAAAATGGTAGTAATCAGAGAAATTCAGTTCTTATCCAATTATAAAACCGTCAATTAGTTTTACTTCTCATAGTCACAGAACCTATACTGAGAATCTGCTCAAAATAGAATCAATAAACAGCTACTGTATTGATTAACAGACAAGTGCAGTTTACAATTAAAATTTGTATTTACCGCATTCTACAGATCTACATTAATAATTTATTTTCAAGAGAGGGAAAAAAAGACAAATAGCTTTGTAAGTGAAGACTTTCACTGTATTCACCATCAGAAAAAGGATCTGCTTTGACTGGATAAAATTGTGTTAGAAACAAGAATGACCTAACATTATCTTGCTAATTAAACTAATGTATTACATTAAAAAGCAACTCAATACAAAACATAAAATTGAGTAACATACTAGGTGACTAACTATTCATCATGTACTGCATTTCATTGCTGGTTGACATGTTTGGTAAAAAATACAAACAACATTGCATGCATTGCAAGTTTCTGACTTTAAATTGAAACATATATAAATGAGTCACATATATGAGCCTTCAAACAAATAAGGCATAGAAAATATCTACACAAAGACAAAAAAGTAATATAGACAAAAAAGGTCCCAGGAAAAAACAAAAGCAGATAATGGTGATTGTGCAAAACAAATTCCTCATATGATTCACAGCCAATCTGCATGTGACTCTCAGGTAAGGATAATCACACAATGCAGGCAGACCTTCACCTCCACCAAGTGAGTGATGACATCAAGTGAGTGCTCACCTGGGGAGGTAGACCCACAGAGCTAGGTCAAATGCGCGTTTTCCCTTCTTAATGGGGGAGGGAAGCCCATGCACAGAAAAGGCGATAAGGTCTCCTCAGATCACAGGTACCAGTATAAATCCAGGTGGAAAGAGAAAAAGGACAAGGACATAGTGCGTAACGTCCAATAAAATGCAATTTATTAAATAAAAAATGCGTACTCACAATGGTGTAAAAAGTACAGGCATTGGGTATTGCTGGATCAGACCAGCAGGGCAAATGGCAGCAAAGCGATAAAAAAAAACCTGTTCGTCCAGCTCAGTGCAGTGACATCAGAAGCTCTGCCCAGGGAAAAAGCGCATTTGACCTAGCTCCGTGGGTCTACCTCCCCAGGTGAGCACTCACTTGATGTCATCACTCACTTGGTGGAGGTGAAGGTCTGCCTCCATTGTGTGATTATCCTTACCTGAAAGTTACATGCAGATTGGCTGCAAATCATCTGAGGAATTTGTTTTGCACAATCACCATTATTTGCTTTTTTGTCTTTTTGTATTATAGATATTTTCTATGCCTCATTTGTTTGAAGGCTCATATATGTGACTCATTTATATATGTTTCAATTTATTCGATATGTATGATTATTAGCTCGGCACAATATTGTTTTTCACATTTCTCTATAAAAGCTTTTTGTTTGTGGTGAGGTAGTGGTGAGGGGTTAGAATCCCATATAAAGTTTTTTACTGCTGCCTGGGTTCCTGCTGGGGAGATATACCCTCTATTTGTCCTGATGACCACTGTCACTGGAACAGAAGATGAGGGGGGAATTCCAGTTGAGAAGCCTATTCGGGTAACAAGTAACAACTATCTTTTAGGTAATTTCCCCTCAATTTGTAAAGAAGTCCACTTAGTTGTCCTTGCTGTGTTTCTTGGAAAGGAAGAAAAAGAAAATCTTCTCAGCCACAAACAGACAAAAAAAAGTTCTAACCCTGCTCTGGCTGGAGTATCACTTTAACAGAAAACAAACTTGGCTGTGATAATGTCTTGCATCTGTGCGTTGTAGACAAACTAGATGTTAAACATAATGGCATTTGATCCAATACATTTGATTACTTTAGCATTCACAAAATGCTTTGATTACAAATATGCAATAGCCAGCTTGGAATTAGATACTGGGAACAGTGGTAGTTCTGCAGCTGAAGCACCCTAATGACCCAAGATTATATACAATTATATACAGTATGTTTGCTGGCATTTTTTCCCAAATGGAGGCCTCCTTTGAATAAAGCACTGCAGACTCTGTTCCCCACAAAGGGGCTGATGATACCAAAGAAGTAGAGAATGTTCATTTAGAAAACTGAATGTTCACTCAGCAAATAGAATGTTCGCTTAGGGGTCTATTCACGAAGCTGCCGAAGGATCTGGCCATAGCTTCGGCCGATCCTTCGGCTAGCTTCGGCCCCAGGACCCCTTCGGCTCAGTATTCACAATAGCCCCTTCAGCTCCCGATCATGGCTGAGCGGTGCTGAAAGCCGAAGCTGGCTGAGCGGCCGGCCGACAGCCTGCTTCTGACAGCTGGGCGGAGCCAACCGTGATCTTACGGCTGGCTCCGGCCACTTGCAGTGAGATCAGCGTACCTGGTTACATGCTAACCAGGGACACTGATCTCCAAACAGCTAACTCTCCCTGGCGTCCCGGGAAGCACCGCTGTGTCCTTTTTTTTCTTTATTCTGACACGGTCTATGTCAGAATAGAAAAAAAAAAGAAATTTTCCCATGCTGAGCATGTTCGGCCGACCCGAAGCCACACGAAGCAAGCCGATGTATGGCTGATTTCAGCGATGTACGGCTGAAATTAGCCATACCAGCCTGAAGTGAATAGCCGAACAGTGTTCGGCTCACTTCACTTCAGATTCGTCATTCACTCGGCTGCCCTCGGCAGCTTCGTGAATAGATCCCTTAGTTTAGAAAATTAAGTGAAGCTGTGTACTCATCCAATCAAATGCCAGGCAACAACATTTTTTTAAATTTCCTTTACACATGATTAGGCATTTAAAATATAGATAGGTGAATATTCACTTTACTAAGTAAACATGTTCTACTCCTTTAGAAAATCAACCACAGTATGTTGTGTTTATAATAATAATCTTGTCTGCCCCATATTTGTAGATGCCATATTGAAGCCTACCTGTTGTTGGTCTTGTGCATGCTGAAGTCTTAGGGTGATATTCACAGCAACATGCCAAAACTGTCTGGTTTCCTCATCATGGCCATACACCATGAACTCTCTCTCATCTGGTGAAATGTCAAAAGTTCTTGCAGCAAATATCACCCCGTCATCATCGATCCGGAAATCTGTAGGGTTACTGGTCTCATAATGTATCCGTCTTTGTTCACCGCAATCTGTAAACTTCACTGGAGAAGAAAAGAACAAGAAAAGTGTCAGCACTGGAGGCACTTACAGAAACAAGAAAAACAATCACCCAATCAATGGTGGAGCAAGAGGGAAATACTCTGCTGGAATATAGAAGACACAAATTGTTCACAGAAAACCAAACAAAAACAATAATGATGGCTTAAAGATTACGTTTGTCAAAAGAATCATTGCCTTGGAAAATACATTTGGAAACCACAAGTGGATATAAAGATTGTCAACCACTGCACATTGGTGATCCTAGGCCACATACAAACTGCTGTGCTGAAAGTTTTAAGGAGTCTTATATCACTTGTGGTTGTAAGGTGCTTGTTTTGTGTTTTATGAAAGTTGTATAATACACTTAGTGCAGTGATATTGTGAGCTGACTCTACTGTTTATAGAGGTATTCTCAGCTATCCTTCATCAAACCGTATTAGAGAGATTTTCAGCAGTGTAGTGTGTATGCTAAAACTGTACTATAAGGCAATAAAATATTAAAATAAGAAGCATGGTGAAAAATAAATATAAATATATATATTTCAGCTGTATACAGGTGAAACTCGAATAATTAGAATATCGTGCAAAATAATTGCAGTAAGTGCTGCAAAAGGGGCCCAAACCAAGTACATATGCATGCTTGTACTTTTCAGAGGTCCGATATTGTTCTATGTACAATCCTTGTTTTATTGATTGCATGTAATAATCTACTTTTTTGAGGTTGTGGATTTGGGGTTCTTGGGGTTTTCATGAGCTGTAAGCCATAATCATCACAATTATGACAAATCACGGCTTGAATTATCTTGCTTTGCATGTAATGAGTCTATCTCATATATTAGTTTCACCTTTTAAGTTGCATTAGTGAAATAAATGAACTTTACACGATATTCTAATTATTCGAGTTTCACCTGTATATATATATATATTACAGGCATTTATATATCACTGACAATTTACACAGTGTACATTCACATCAGTCTCTGCGCTAAAGGATCTTACAATCTAAGGTCTCAGCTCACATGCATGAGGGTCAATTTAGATAGGAGCCAATTTACCTTCTAACATGTCTTTGGAGTGTGGGAGGAAACCCACACAAGCACAGGGAGAACATGGAAACTCCTTGCAGATAGTGACCTGGCCAGTATTCAAACCAGGGACCCCCAGTGCTGCAAGGCAGAAGTGCTAACCACTACACCACTTTGCTCTACTCTAATGAACTGAACTGTGGAGATATAGATAGGGAGTCCTGGGCCTAGGGCAATACAACCATTGGGGGCAACGCCAATTGGCCTAGCAAAAATCTTAACCAAGATTCTGAACAGTGGCATAAATATAGCCAAAGCAGCCCATGTAGCTGCCATGGAGCCTGGAGCCATTACAAAAAATATTAAGCCAAATCAAGCATACAAGGCGTGTGTCCATATGAAGATAACATATATATAGTACTTTGTCGTTAAGGATGCAAAGGTTGCAGTAGATGACAACCCTAATAACCTGTGAAGTTTCCAGTCTAGAAGAGCTGACATCGGATTCACAGGAGGAGTCTTTGATATCATGGTGCTGCTAGTCACAGCTTTCCCTTCCCATCCTCCCCCAAGAAATGTATTGCCTTCAGGACTTTTGGTCATTCCTGCCAACACTCTCAAATTAACCTTGTATGCCTAAAACATTTTTTACTGAAGCTGTAAAAAAAACAGAGTCTCCTCAGCTAAAAAACTGATATGACAGCTGAGGTTTATAGTTCTGCAAAAAAAGGTCACAGTTTAGAGCAGTTTGCATTAAGATATTAAGACTGTGAGCAGACACACTAACAATTATGTAACACTATAAAAATAACATTATGATTCCAAATATTATTGGCACCACAACTCTGTTACACTATTATGCCAAGCGACACAGGTGCAGAGAGAGGAACATCATGCCTCTGGTTGTGGCCTAAAATGTTTAATTACCTCATGCATCTCTTTTGGTAATACCCTGTTCAGAGGACATTGTTAAAGTAAAATGAGTGCCCCTGTTGCATCTTGACATTTCATCATGCCATGGACTGCCACACAAAGATCTAGCCTTGATTTGAGTCGAGTAGCTTGGTCATTTCTAACACCTGGCTATCACTTTGGGTTACTTCTAATTATTTCTCATACATGCAGGGATTGGTTTGTTAATAATTGTAGCTATGTGAAAAAAAGTGCAGCTATTGCACTGCATAGATAGCAATGCACATTGTTATTAGTTGGTTGTGCTCATGCTGAAAATTTATTTAACCAAAACTGTTCCCTATAAAATATTCAAAATGTTTTCCAATTGTTGTCTCAAATATATAATTCCCTGGAAGGTAAAATACACTCTGATGAGCATTTAAGAGAATCTAAAACTTTAATATATAAATGTGTCCTTTGGAAATGCTGAAGTTTGCAGTATTAAAGAATTTTAGCTGATCTCTCATAGGAAATAGACATTTTAATGGAATTAGGAACAGTTGTGGAGAGAGCAAAAGTATTATCAACAAACAAAATGACTTCAGTATAAACAACTCTGGCTTGTTTATGAGCAAAAGGACACTTACCCGAATGGCCTCCTTCGAAATATTACCACTACTTATCATTTAGTATATAAAGAGCAAGCTATTGTGTATTTCAGACAGCCCCTTACAGAGAATAATTGAGAAAAGAACCATTTCACAGAGAAACAAGACTTCCACTCATATACGGAGCCTTAGTGACTGTCTTTATTTTATCCGGCTGAGGGGGAAAAAATCTGTATCCAGTACTCAATGTACGATACATCCTCATAAAGAAACATTGAAATTGAAGAGACAGTTTAAAGTGTCACACTGCAGTTAGTGACTTCCATTCCATTAACAAAGTGACCTTACATGATGACCCCATTTGTCAAGGGCATGTTTTGAAATTCAGCAGCTGGGTAAGGAAACATATGGAATACCATGAATTAACCTTTAATGCCTAAAGCCAGAAGGGATATGCAAGTCTCTTTCAAATATTACATGCCGCACAAGATGAAATACTGAAACAGATAACTTCCTGGCCCATGGTCATTAAAATCAGATCCTGAAATCCCTCGCTGCAAGGAAAATGTTTCAAAATAATTTTTAAGTGTTTGCTTACTTTTATGAGTTATAATCATGTATCTTTATCCATACAAACCCACTAGTTTATATAGTCAAGCATTAGTGAAACATTAAAATTATTTTCTATTGGTTGCCAGGGAAGCAAAGCTTCAGGCTAGAAATGAACAGCTTGGGGCACAAAAACAATACGTAATACAAAAGATTACTTCACCAGTGGAAGTATAATGTAATATATTATTATAAAATTGATACTGGAAATTGGGAAAGCCAAATTTGTAAATGGAACCTTTCCAAAGGCTGAAGCTACCCACGCTGAATGTTCTTTTGATACCAGCCATACAGATAACCAAAGGATGGCCTTACTCTCCTTCTTCCCATGTACAGCCACTCATGTGAAGGGAGAGAGTCCTCAGTAATGTGTAAGTTCCGACTAGACTAACTCAGAGCTAAAGCTAGACATACGCCAGTATAATTTATTTCTGAAAAAAAAATTCAGAATGTTTGTTGTATTTTTTTAAAGTTAATGAAGTCAAATTAATCATCAAATTGAACGCAGCGGAGAAAAAAAATCGAAAGAGCAGGATTTCAAATTTTTCTCGATCAAACAAAATTTGAACAGTGAATGTGGTTTTCCCTCAAAAAACTCAATTGATCTTAAAAAAGGAACATTAAAACCAAACAAAATTTTTACTGACATTCAAGTCTCTGATGGCATTATCGAATGATCTGAGAAGATTTTTCATATGAACTTTCATACAAAAATCTACCAGCGTATGGCCAGCTAAAGCCCTGACCCCATAGTTCTCCTTTAAAGCACACTTGTTACTTGAATAATGCTGTTTAATATCGCTTATATTCCTAATATATGTGAGCACTTGTTATTACAGGATAGTAGAGAGGAACTAAAAAAAAATGACTTTAGATAATCAAGGGGTGATAATTAGATAGCTAGTGGCAACAGCCCTGAATACATAAATCTTCATAAACTCCATTGAAAAGTATATTTAACACGCCATGCTTAACGTACACAAAATGTTCTCTGTACAGGCCTATTCTTAACAGTACAGACTCATATGACAGAGTTCCCCTTCTTCTATCAGTGTTTAATTTTCCTTTATCCAACAACCCTCCTATAGAGAAGTTTGATGGCCTTGCATATTTTTCAGCCACACTAGCTAAATTACTGCCTGCATTGTCTGCTACTATTAAATGTTCTATGTGTCATCGTGCCAACTAGAGAAAAAGTTCTACATTATAAATTAAAATAATAGAAACTAATAATGAAAAACAGCTCATTCAGTTTGGGATACATTTATCTGCAGTTTGCGGTTGGAACAATGGAAATATAGTGTAAAGATTTATGGCAGAATGCTGAACGCTAAGAAATGGATAACAAGAGAGTACATTGTCCAAAGTTAAAAGCAGGTGGCAAAGTGCTGTGTGAGTTTTTGTTACTGACCAGTTTTATTTCACAACTATATTACAAATCATCTTCACGTCACAGTGATAAGATATCAGGAAACAATTCAGAATATGTTAAAAAAAGACACACAGGCAAGGCACAAATTATTTGAATCTAATAGTAAAGATTTTTTTGGCAGAATGCTGAATTCTAAGAAACTAAGACAGTACATTGTCCAAAGTTAAAGGAGAACTATGGGGTCAGTGTTTTTCCCCATAGTTCTCCTTAGGGTAACGGGAGGACACAATCTAGCGTCCTCCCGTTACCCTAAGCTCAGTATACTGCGACCTACAGCTCGCGGTATACTGAGACGCCGCAGCCAGAGCGGATCCCGACTTAGACGACGGGATCCGCCCAGCTGCGTGAGTGACAGCTGGCTCTGCCTATCTGGAGGCAGAGCCAGCTGTACCTGCCCCCTCCCCCGTCCGTTCCGCCAGTCAGCGCTGGCAGATCGGACGGGGGAAAGGGGAATCCAGCCCCTCCCCCTGTCACGGCAGAGAGCCGTGACAGGATCGAGAGGTGAGCGAACCCGGTATGTGTTCGCTCCCCTCCCGATCTACTGAGCCGACCTGTGACAGTCTCATTGTCACAGGTCGGCTAGAACTATAAGGTGAGTGAAAAGCACTCACCTCATAGTTCTCCTTTAAAGGCAGTTGGCAAAGTGCTATGTATGAAGTTGTGTTACGACCTGAACTAATTTTATTTCACAACTATGTTACAAATTAGCTTCATGTCACAATGATACTATATTAGGAAATAATTCAGGATATATGTAACAAAAGGCACACACAGGGAAGGAACAAATTATTGTAATCTGATAGTATTTCCATTTGCCGAGGAGGGCACTTTTCAGCACAAAAAATGGGCTGAAAAAAATCGGCTTATACTCGAGTATATACGGTAGCTGCATTTGTAGTTATGTGAACCAATCAGTCTGATTCAATGCAAACCATATAAGAGTTAGTTTATTGCTGGAGAGTTGAAAAAGAAAAATCAATATGCAATACAGTTTCATATGTGATATTTCATAGGTGTTAATGTAATTAAAACTCTCCATGTATTCACATTCCATGAATCTGTCAAAGACCGAACGGTTCCATGAATCTGTCCCTTTGTACTCCACTAGTAATTTACATATGAATTTGTAAATATTTTTGAAATGCAAGCCATAATGATTATGATTCACATGATAATATGTAATGTCTAGTTAAAAAAAAAAGTCTTGCATTATACGTTTTTGGTGTCCGGCATGTTTTAACTGTGGTATATATAGAGAGATATATATAGAGAGAGATATATGTATATCTCTCTCTATATATATCAAGCTGTAAATGTGTGTAATAATAATGTATAATAATGTAATAATGATAATAATAGTTAGAAGTACTCATTATCACCCCCAACTGAAGGTGCGCACAATCCATGCCTGATTTTCACAATTCAACACAATTGGCGTTAGGAGCATTGTTTACATGGATTAAAGAAGAACTCCAGGCCTATAAAAAAAATATATATTTACCCGATCCTCGGTCCCGCCTGGTTGCTAACTGATCCTCGCAGCCTCTTCTCCTCCGGGCTCTGG